>NW_023994250.1:347500-496983 GCF_015586225.1 Lucilia sericata
TTATTTTTTCATGGCAGTGATCAATTATGTTGAAAATCTTTACAATCGATCCAATATTTCCCATAGCCCCCATACAAAGGTATATATTCCCGATAATTAGTTTATCGCTAATAACTCCCTCAAATATATCGGTATCAACACAAAATTTTGCACATGCAAATGTAATATGAACGGAAATCATACTGTCAACGCAGATCTCAGTCGGTCCACAATTGGCCATAGCTCCCATACAAGGTCCACTTCCGAAAATCACCTAAACGCACACATTTCATTGACGAATAAAGCTTTTGTGATAAAATTCGAGTTTAACATGTTTTGTGTACATACAAATCATTCTACAAAATTTTTTCCGGATAGGTCCATAATTGCTCATAGCTCCCATATAAAGTCCACTTCCGAAAATCACTTAAACGCATATATTTCATTGAATTATAAAGATATCGGGATAAAATTCGACACAAATATGTTTTGTATACATACAAATCATTTTACTAATTTTGTTACGGATCGGTCCATTATTGGTCATAGCTCCCATATAACCCCATTTCCGAAAATCACTTAAAATACATATTTCATTGTCAAATAAAGCTATCGTGATAAAATTCGACATAAATATATTTCGTATAAATATGAATTATTCCACTAAATTTTTTCCGGATAGGCCCATAATTGGTCATAGCTCCCATATAAGGTCCACTTCCGAAAATTACTTAAACACATATATCTCATTGAATTCTAAAGATATCGGGATAAAATTCGACACAATATGTTTTGCATACATACAAAATCATTTTACTAATTTTGTTACGGATCGGTCCATTATTGGTCATAGCTCCCATATAACCCCATTTCCGAAAATCACTTAAAAATACATATTTCATTGTCAAATAAAGCTATCGTGATAAAATTCGACATAAATATATTTCGTATAAATATGAATTATTCCACTAAATTTTTTCCGGATAGGCCCATAATTGGTCATAGCTCCCATATAAGGTCCACTTCCGAAAATTACTTAAACACATATATCTCATTGAATTCTAAAGCTATTGGGATAAAGTTCGACAAAAATACGTTTTGTGTACATTCAAATCATTTCACCAAATTTTTTACGGATCGGTCCATTATTGGTCATAGCTCTCATATAACCCCATTTCCGAAAATCACTTAAAAATACATATTTCATTGTCAAATAAAGTTATCTTGATAAAATTCGACACAAATATGTTTTGTCTTTATATGAATCACTCTACGAAATTTTTTCCGGATAGGCTCCCATAGAGGGTCCACTTACGAAAATCACTTAAACGCACATATTTCTTTGAATAATAAAGCTATTTGGATAAAGTACGACTTGAATATGTTTTGTGAGCATATAAATCATTCTACCAATTTTTTTCCGGATTGTTCCATATATGGTAATAGCTCCTTCAAAAAATCACTTAAACGCATATATTTCATTAACAAATAAAGATATCTTGATAAAATTCGACACAAATATGTTTTGTGTAAGGTCGTAGCTCTTATACATATAAAGTTCACTTCCGAAAATCACCTAAACGCACATATTTCATTAATTAATAAATCTATTGTAGTAAAATTCGACTTGAATTTTTTTGGCATATAAATCATTATACGAATTTTTTTCCTTTGAAACTGGCCTATTAATATACATTTTTCTCGACCTAATTAAAATTAGTTTGACATATGCATAAATGTTAGTACCCTCAATAAGGAAACAAAAATTTTGCCAAGTTATCTAAAAATTAGATAGTTTAATGGGTTTCAATAAAAAGTAGCTTGCTGGTGGAGGGTATTTAAGATTCGGCATAGCCGAATATAGCACTCTAACTTGTTTACATTTATATTTATGTAGCAAGTGTGGCAGAAACATGTGAATAGTTAAATGAAAAATTTATATGAGAGTGATTTTTTACAAAAATAATAAAGAAACTAAAATGAAATAAAAAAATATATTACTACAAAAATAATAATTTCTCATCTCATGTAGATATTTTCATGATTATTTTAATACAATCTTTGTATAGAAATTTATTATTATATAAAAAGTTTTATTATGTTGACGACCAGAAGTATAATGAAATTTAATATTGGTTTGGGGTAAAAGTTGACGATAGATTATGAATTGATTTAAAAATTCACAAACATTGTTTCATTTTGTGATTTCGGTTTTTGCCTTTTTTAACTAATGTGTCATTTTGAATGATCAACATCTCTTAGTTATTCCCTAGATTATAATGAAGTAATTGGAAAGTTCACCCACCTTATTGTCCAAACCTTACCCCGATGAACTTTTAGCATAAAGAACGTAGCTATTCGAAACCTGTATAACCACATTTTAATGAGCTGAAGCTATCTAATGCCAGCATTCAAGGCATGGCAACGCAGAAAAAGCCCATGGTTTCCGTTTCCTAAAGTCGTCCAGCACCTGTTTTTTTCATTGCTGCGCACAACTGATTCATATTATACCAGATAGGATATCAGCTAAACCGTGGGTAAAACTTCCCACCGGAACAAGTTGTGCAGTGCTACAGACAACTGATTCATTTGATACCAGATGGGAGCCAATGCAACTGATTTATATTATACCAGATGGGACCCCAGGTCAACCGAGGGTAAAACTTCCTACCAGAACAAGTCCTGTATTGCTACAGACAACTGATTAATATTATACCTGATGGAATCCAAGTCAACTGATTCATATTATACCAGATGGGATCTCAGGTCAACCGTGGGTAAAACCTCCTACCAGAATAAGTTCTGCAGAGCTACAGACAACTGATTCATGTGATACCAGATGGGATCCAAGGCAACTGATACATATTATATCAAATGGGATCCCAGGTCAACCGTGGGTAAAACTTCCTACCAGAAAAGTGCTGCAGTGCTACAGACAACAGATTAATGTGATACCCCAGATGGGGATCCAATGTCAAGCGTGAGTAATCTGTTTTGATAAATACTTATTAGACTGTACCCCTTGATATAATATCTTATAAAACCACCTCCATCTTAGTGTTATTGTAATCCCATAGAATAGAGATGCTACCTGTACCAAAACTGTGGCAGTCATAAACTCACGGTCTAACCAGAAAAACTAACCTATCTGGTGCTATGGGAACCTGTAAAATCTATCTGACTTCAATAGGTGTAAATGTCGAATATGATTAAAGTTCCGTTATTGTGGGTTGAATGGTTATGATGTGTGTCACGATAAAGTTCCCTTCTTTATAATATATGTCGCCGGATTTATTCTGTATACATGTATTTAGTATCTGACCTACAGCTGGGTATCCCTTGTGTATATGAAAGCAGGTTTTAATGTATTAATGGAGATCGGCCTACTAAATACGTATCTAAGTGTATGCTGTTCCTGAATCAACAGAAACTATTCTAGCAGTCTAGTTATGTGTATGTATGTTGTGAAGAAAGGTATGGTCTGAAGACTATGGGACATTCCATAAAATGACTGCAATCAGGTTATATAGAGCACGAATACTTAAGCAAAGTGCTTGTATATGAACCCTCGTCAGCCATGTACAAACCTTGTCACTCAATATAATGGAAGTAATTGTCACACAAACAATATAATAAATAATTTCTACTCATACCCAATGAAATCCTGAACCTTAAAAAAACTCCAAAAAAGTATTTATTTTTAGGTTGATATACCTAAAAGCATAAATATCAATTTATATTATTGTTGTGTGTGTGTTTTTTATTTTCATATATGACTTTTTATTTTCCTTTATAAAACAGAATCTGGCAAACAAAGAGTTGTTCGGTATGGATGTGTTTTTGAGCGGAAAATCTTTGACTAAAGTTTCAAATAAGTAAATACTCATAACGTTGGATATAGTATACTCATATACATACATATGTATGTGTGTATTTCACACACATTTGGTTTTCTAGATATAGTGTCAGGAAATTTAAAAAAACCAGCCTATAACAGCACGAAGATAACTTTGTTCATAAAATCTGTTATATGTAAGAAACATTTTGATGCCAGAGCTGATCAGTCCTTTAGAAAGGTATACGTCTCTGGGTTAAACACAAATCAATACTTAATACTACCAATATAAGATATAAACTTAAAAAATCAGTTAGTACACTATTAGAGAAAATCTACATGTAGCTGTGTTTAACATTTATATAATTTTATTTAACTTTTCATATGAATTCTTTTTATTGTATTTGTTGTATATTTTTTTACAAAAAAAAAAAAAAAAAAAAAAACAAAATTTGTATATTGGTGAAGGTATTATGCGTCTGTGTACCAAAGTATACCAATCGGCTCAGAGTCGATTTAGCTATGTCCGTCTGCCCGTTCGTCCGTCCATCCATCCGTCTGTGTGTCAACTGTAAACCTTGTGCCCACTCTACAGGTCGCAATCAAGATAATTTGATGAAAACAGGACGAAGCCTGTTGAAAATGGTTGAAATCGATCCATTATTTCTGCACTATAGTGGGGAAGGTATTATGCGTTTGTGTACCAAAGTATACTAATCGGCTCAGAATCAGTGTCTGAGTCGATTTAGCTATGTCCGTCTGTCCGTTCATCCATCCGTCTGTATGTCCACTCTACACCTTGTGCGCACTCTACAGTTCGCAATCAAGATAATTAAACAGGACGAAGCCTGTTGAAAATTGTTAAAATCGGTCCATTATTTCGTATAGCCCCCATACAACCGTAACCCCCGAATAAGGCTTTTGAGCTCATAAAAAAATAATCATAATTTATAATTTGTTGTAGGGTATCATATCATCTACCATGCTCGACTATAAATTCTTACTTGTTTTTATATATTAGATTAAAAAACAAGTATTTAACTACCAGTGATATAATCACTCATTGAATATTTTATTAAACACAATTTCAATATTTAAAAGTTTTTATTGTGTTTATATTTAGCTTGTATGTGTGTGATTTTGAAAGTTCTTTTGTTTTGTGCAAAATGTGTCAATTAATTTTTGATTCTTTTGCTTTAAACGAAGTGTTTCATGTTGAGTATTTTACCTGTCACCAGCAGCAACTGCTGTGAATTGTGAGGGAGTTCGACAGTGTTTTTAGAAAGAAAAATTAAGTATGTTTAAAGTGCTTTTGGTTTGGTTTTATAAATATTTTTTTCAAAGCAAATTTTGCTGGCAATCAATGAGATTATATTCTGGAAAAGTGTTTTATGTATGTTCCACTTAAGTTTTTTTCTATTTTGTGTACATTTTTATTCTTTTGAAAAACATTCGTGATGAATTATGTTTCTTTAGAGAAATGAAGTGATTAATGAACATGTGTTTAGATTCTAACAAAAAAGAAAAACAAAGATGCTACTTAAAAACTAATGGAGTTAGAATATTAATGTACACAAAGAAATGGAAAAATTTTAAATGAATTTTATATATTTCACAGAAATAAACAACAGCCAAAAAGTTAAAATAATACAGTATATTATTATTTAGAAATTTTGACAAACAAATGTTTTGAGTTTTTTGTTCCATGAGAAATTGAATTTCAGGAATTTGTTTTTTTTTTATAAATTTTTAGTTTAAATAATTTCCTGTTATAAATTTTAAAATGCATTTTCTTTATTAATCATATTTTAAGGAATTTCAATAAAAGTTTATTTTGGTTTAATTAATTAATTTTCCGTGTAATTTCATTTCATAATCATACGACATGATGTACTTAAAAATATTTATCACTTAGCAGGGGTGGGATATGTAGTAGTATTACAATGTATTATTTTTTATACCCTGAATTTTCTTTGGTTGGAGGAGAGCTATCTGGGAGCTATAAAAATATAAACATTAGGGTGACATTCAAATTACATTCCCACCGCAATTAAAAATGTAGTTAAATTTAAGATATTATTTGGTGAGCTGGATCAAAGGATAAAAAGGTCCTCTTTTCAGATTTTTCTTCATATTTGTTAAATGTTTCTTTAGAGAAATGAAGTGATTAATGAACATGTGTTTAGATTCTAACAAAAAAGAAAAAAAAGATGCTACTTAAAAACTAATGGAGTTAGCATATTAATGTACACAAAGAAATTGAAAAATTTTAAATGAATTTATATATTTCACAGAAATAAACAACAGCCAAAAAGTTAAAATAATACAGTATATTATTATTTAGAAATTTTGACAAACAAATGTTTTGAGTTTTTTGTTTCATGAGAAATTGAATTTCAGGAATTTGTTTTTTTTTATAAATTTTTAGTTTAAATAATTTCCTGTTATAAATTTTAAAATGCATTTTCTTTGTTAATCATATTTTAAGGAATTTCAATAAAAGTTTATTTTTGGTTTAATTAATTAATTTTCCGTGTAATTTCATTTCAGGGGTGGGATATGTAGTAGTTTACAATGTATTATTTTTTATACCCTGAATTTTCTTTGCTTGGAGGAGAGGATATTATTCCGCAACATTTAGGAATATTTATCTGGGAGCTATCAAAATATAAACATTAAGGTGGCATTCAAATTACATTCCCACCGCAATTAAAAATGTAGTTAAATTAAGGATATTATTTTGTGAGCTGGATCAAAGGATAAAAAGGTCCTCTTTTCAGATTTTTCTTCATATTTGTTAAATGTACTCAGATTTGAATTGATTTTTGCTCACCTTCGAGTCATTTATGACTCTTCTGCAAGATTAAAATTAATGATACTTTAGCCGGCAGAATATGGCTCTTCTAAAAGAGTCTTTTATCAGCCCCTCTTCTGATCAGTTCTGACTCGTTTCTGAATCTCCTTTTAATTGAATAACTAGTTTGTTTAGAGTCTTTTCCAAAACATATTTTAGTAATTTTTGAGTCTTTTCTGAGTTATTTTTATGTCTGATCACATTCGAGTAATTTATGACTCTTCTACAAGATTAAAATGAATGATACTTTCGTCGGGAGAATATTGTACCCTAATCGCGGCTGTTCTAAAGGAGCCTTTTATGAGTCCCTCTTCTGATCAGTTCTGACTCGTTTTTGAGTCTTCTTTGTTTCGAATAACTAGTAGTTTTAGAGTCTTTTTCAAATCATATTTTAGTCTTTTTTGAGTTCTTTCTGAGTCATTTTTATGTCTGATCACATTCGAGTCGTTTATGATTCTTCTGCAATATTAAAATGAATGATACTTTCGTCGGGAGAACACGGCTCTTTTAAAAGGGATTTTTATGAATGCCTCTTCTGATCAGTTCTGGCTAATTTTTTAATTTTCTTTGAGTCAAATAACTAGTTGTTTTAGAGTCTTTTTCAAATCATATTTTAGTCACTTTTGAGTCTTTTGGTAGTAATTTTTATGTCTAATCATATACGAGTCATTTATGAGTCTTTTGTAAGATTAAACTGAATAATACTTTCGTCGGGAGAACATTGTACCCTAACAGCAGCTCTTCTAAAAGAGTCTTTTGTGAGACCACCCCCCCCCCCCCCATTCTGTTCAGTTCTGACTCATTGTTGAATCTTCTTTGAATCGAATAACTAGTTGTTTTAGTTTTTTTTCAAAACATATTTTAGTCATTTTTGAGTCTTCACTGAGTAATTTTCGTGACTGATCACATTCGAGTCATTTATGACTCTTCGTCGGGAGAGTACCCTAACAGCGGCTCTTTAAAGGAGTATTTTTTGAGTCTATCTTCTGATCAGTTCTGACTTATTTTTGAATCTCCTTTGTGTCGAATAACTAGTTGTTTTAGAGTCTTATTCAAATCAAATTTTACTTACTTTTGAGTCTTTTCTGAGTCATTCTTATGTCTGACATAACGACTGCACGAAATGTAATTAATAAATAAATTTATAAATAATCATATTTCGAACATTTGGAATGTCTATTTATGATTGCAGTACATACGATATTTTTAAGACCCATTTCGAAATGATTGTAGAAATTTTTTTAAATATATTGTACTACTATCAGAATTTTCAATCGCTGGTAGGGAACTGATGTCCTTTGAAAAAAAAAAAAAAATTAATTACCATGTATGTAGTACAGTAATACGCAATGTTGGGATGCTATTGTGTTCTCAACGGAACATAAAAGGATTAAATATACTTCTGAGGAAATACCACCCAATTTTGGATAAGGGCTATAACTGAAATTGGTATTAACGTTTCTACTAATTACAAATATTCAACAAAATTTCTTGTAACTAAATTACACTACCAGAAGATTTCATGGAAAAATGCTAATTATTGACTTTAGTTTAATTACTTACGTACTTTTGGTCATCGTACGTACTTTTGGTCATCGTTAAATTAAACTAATATGCTGTTAATACTAACTGAATCACAGTTTTAGCTTGTATTTCGAATTATCGAATCCAAGAAACCAATTTACACACTAAATCCCCCCTCACTCGTTAACATAACGCAATCTTGAAAATAAGCAACTATATTACGCCATTATTATTAGTGCCACTTGTTATTTTGGTTATATTGGTTTTTGTGTTAAAATAATGTTCACGATTTCAACATGTTACTAATTTGCAGTTAAAAGTTAGTTTTTAAGTACTTTGTCATTGTATTCACACTTACTAAACACAATTCAGTTAAACATTCTTTGTCCACTACCAATGTATGTAACATTAAGTATGATAATGATGAGGTTGTTGTAGAAAAATAGCAACAGTTGTTATTGTTGTTTTGATATCACAAATGACCTTGCAAAATATTGTAGTTTTAAAGTCGGTTTATAAAGCAAGAGACACAAATAATGCGAACATATTTTTAACATTGAACTTTGTTAGAGATTATTAATAAATAATAACGGACCAACAGTTAAATAGAAGTCTGATAAGGAGTGAGGGAGTGAAGCATTCGCCAAAAGTTTTTTTTTTTTTTTTTTTTTTTGCACTTAATTACAGTTTTAACTTGTATTTAATGATGTTAAGGGACAAAATTATAATTTTGTGACAACAAGTATTATTAAAAGTTTTTGCACAAATTTCAATGTTTTGGAGGGCGTACGCTGTCATTTAAAAGTTATTAGTTGTATACATTTATATAGAGAAGTTATTTGAGACCAATGGAAAACGGTTAAGAAGTTAAGCACTCTTCTTGTTTTGTCAGTTTTATGAACTATACCTAACGGTTTGCTTGACATGTTCAACTTAAATTTCATTTTAGATAAGACACACTATTATATTTTTCACTCAGAACTGTTTGTTCTAATATACAAAAATCTTATTTTTAAACTTTACACTCATTCTATGGCATTTGAAAACTTCAACTAAAAAGTAATTTCCTCCCCTTTTTTTGTAAGAATGTTTATATACATTCTTTTTGTATTAAAATGTGAGTAAAGTTTTATGAAAAGAAATCCTTCATTTTAAATAACAAGTTCCCAGCGGTAAAAATACACATTATGTACTCGCTTATCTAAGTGACATTCCGTGGCAGTCAGTGGTGATGCTTTAAATTATTCTTCCACTTAGATTTAACATAAAGTGTCCTAGGCTGCCTCATCGATGTGCTCTCGCTTAGAATGTAAGCCACAGTTTCAATAAGACAAATTAAAATTTCACTTACATAATGTGTGGAGTTCTAAGCGAAGTTAATGAGATGCCTATAAACGCTTGCAAATAAGAATGTAATGTATGTAGATCACAATCCTATTTGCATTTGTAAGTTAAAATACCATGTCTTCCGATTTTGTTATAGAAAAAATATATATTTTTTGCGTTTATTTCAAATTATGTAAGTTTATTTAAAATTATCATCAAATAATAAACATGTATTATAGTTATGTCAATAAAAATATAATTAAACAATTTTTAACGAAGATAAATGAAATGAATCTTAATTTTCTTTTGAAACTTTCGGTCATCTTCCTTTACAGATCCTGTAAACAAACAAGAGGAAATTGTCAGTATTAAAACTAGAATGTATGAAGTAAATTTACCCCAATTTTTGAATCCCTTTGTGCCATTTAGATCACCACAATTATTTTAAATTTTTACAATAAAATAACTTTTTTTAAGAAAACACAACTTCACTTACAAAAGATCAACTTTAAACTGAAACAAAAATATTATTCTTTTCATGCAGTACCTATACATACAAAAGAAAAATAAAATGGTACTTTAGTTCTGTTTTTTTGTAAAGATATAAAAACAAAAAACAACATGAAAAGGGCAGCTAACTCTCTGCTTAAATCGTAATGTATGTTATAATTAAAGTGCATGATATGTTGGATTACGCATACATTGCACTCTAAGTACTTAGATTGCTCGCTTAGAACGTCATACTGATGTCATCGAATATTATCTAAGTACTTTGTTTCATTTACCGTTGGGTTGTTTTTAGCACTATATATCTTTTATATTCTACATGAATATATACAAAATTTATTTGTTCATAAACAAAATAATAAAAATGACAGTAGCAAAAAAAGTAAACTTATGCAACTTATTTTTGAAAGCAACTGTCAAACCTCAATATATTATTTCAATGACAAAACCAAATGTTTATATATTTTCATATGACAAGGTGAAAGAATGGAGTCGATAAAATAGCAGTGATGCATAATTAAAAGTCTATAGTACTATTTCAAGATATTTTGGGGCACTAACTAACTAATCCAGTTAAAAACTCCCATTAGCATGTAAGGGGTTTAAATGCTACAATTGTACTTATATAATAGCATTTTGAGTCATAATTTTAACACGAAGATGTCATGGAGACAAGTACTAGACACAAACGTCTACAAGTAATTAGAGAAAGTAGTCATTGTAAATTGCATGAAAAAAACGTATAAAGTTGCGATATCTTCACTGGCAAGTGGACGGATGAAGGAGAAAGGAGGGAGAGAACACGGAGAGGAAGACCGGCGGAACGCCGGAGAGGGAAGCCACAAGAGGAAAGGAGGGAAGGAAAAACAAGGGAAGCCATGGACCAAACGAACGAACGAGAATAACGAACGAACGAAACGAACGAACGAACGAACGAACGAACGAACGAACGAGAACGAACGAACGAACGAAACGAACGAAACGAACGAAGAACGAAACGAACGAACGAACGAACGAACGAACGAACGAACGAACGAACGAACGAACGAACGAACGAACGAACGAACGAAACGAACGAACGAACGAACGAACGAACGAACGAACGAACGAACGAACAAACGAACGAACGAACGAACGAACGAACGAAGAACGAACGAACGAACGAACGAACGAACGAAACGAACGAACGAACACGAACGAACGAACGAACGAACGAACGAACGAACGAAGGAACGAACGAACGAACGAACGAACGAACGAACGAACGAACGAACGAACGAACGAACGAACGAACGAACGAACGAACGAACGAACGAACGAACGAACGAAACGAACGAACGAACGAACGAACGAACGAACGAACGAACGAACGAACGAAACGAACGACGAACGAACGAACGAACGAACGAAGAACGAACGAACGAACGAACGAACGAACGAACGAAACGAACGAACGAACGAACGAACGAACGAACGAACGAACGAACGAACGAACGAACGAACGAAGACGAACGAACGAACGAACGAACGAAATCGAAGAACGAAGAACGAACGAACGAACGAACGAAGAACGAACGAACGAACGAACGAACGAACGAACGAACGAACGAACGAACGAACGAACGAACGAACGAACGAACGAACGAACAACGAACGAACGAAGAACGAACGAACGAACGAACGAAGAACGAAACGAACGAACGAACGAAAGAACGAAGAACGAACGAACGAACGAACGAACTAACGAAACGAACGAACTAACGAACGAACGAACGAAACGAACGAACGAACGAACGAACGAACGAACGAAACGAACGAAAACGAACGAAACGAAACGAACGAAGAACACGAACGAACGAACGAACGAACGAACGAAACGAACGAACGAACGAACGAACGAAACGAACGAACGAAGAAACGAACGAACGAACGAACGAACGAACGAACGAACGAACGAACGAACGAAAGAACGAACGAGAACGAACGAACGAAGAACGAACGAACGAACGAACGAAACGAACGAACGAACGAACGAACGAACGAAACGAAGAACGAACGAAACGAACGAAACGAACGAACGAACGAACGAACGAACGAACGAACGAACGAACGAACGAAAGAACGAACGAACGAACGAACGAACGAAAACGAACGAACGAACGAACGAACGAAAGAACGAACGAACGAACGAACGAACGAACGAACGAACGAACGAAGAACGAACGAAACGAACGAACGAACGAACGAACGAACGAAGAACGAACTAACGAAACGAACGAAGAACGAACGAAAACGAACGAACGAACGAACGAACGAACGAACGAACGAACGAACGAAACGAAGAACGAACAACGAAGAACGAACGAACGAACGAACGAACGAACGAAACGAACGAACGAACGAACGAACGAACGAACGAACGAACGAAAGAACGAACGAACGAACGAAACGAACGAACGAACGAACGAACGAAACGAACGAACGAACGAACGAAACGAACGAACGAACGAACAACGAACGAACGAACGAACGAAACGAACGAACGAACGAACGAACGAACGAAATAACGAAACTAACGAACGAACGAACGAACTACGAACGAACGAACGAACGAACGAACGAAATAACGAACTAACGAACGAACACTAACGAACGAACAACGAACGAACTAACGAAACTAACTAACTAACTAACTAAACTAACTAACTAACTAACTAACTACCTAACTAACTAACTAACTAACGAACTAACTAACTAACTACAACTAACTAACCTAACTAACTAACTAACTAGAACACAATCTTCATTTCTTTTTATGATGATCACCAAAATATTTGGAGTTTATCGGTGGCCGCTCGTGAGCTACACCGACTGCATAAAATACACTTTATAGTGACTTTTTACACCCTTCACCCTCTTGGGAAGGGTATATTTATATATGTAATTCTGTTTGGAATTTCCACAGTACAGTTGTCCGACCCTATATACATATATTTTGGATCTTTATAGATAGAGGAGTCGATTATCCGTCTGTGTGTCTGTTGAAATCAATTTTCTGAAGACCCTAAATATTTTCAGGATTCAAGTCTTAAATAGTTTCGTCAGACATGCTTCCGAGAATTTTCTTATTTAAAATTAGCAAAATTCTTGCATAATTAACGGAGATATGACCAAAAAACCAAGACAACCTCTGAAAATTTCATAAAAGATTCGGTGTATAAGATTCGGCAAAGGCGACTATTAAACTCTTACTTATTTAAGGTTTTACTGGTTTTTGTTGAACAAAATTAGAATATGTGGTATCATTTAAAAGATTTTCTGAAGCAGCATCTAATGGTTACCAACGAAAAATCTTAAAATTTTTAGTTTATAAAATTATTGAAAAATACATTCTTTAAATTTGATTTAGCTCACAAGCGGTCATTGATAGGCTTAAAATAATATGGAACACAAAGCAAGGTAAATTTTGAGAGGGTTAACAAAAACGTGATTTTGCTTATCATACTGCATGATTACCAAGAATATGTATATATATTTTTTTTAGTCTACGACCAATATTTCAGATTGTTGCTGTTAAAATGATGGGGGTATACAGTGTATACCTTCATCTTTTTTAATAATGGGTATAAGAATTGTTGTATTAAGTTTTTTTTTGTTAATGAGTGTTACATTAAATTGAATGCGTATGCCTTCTCCTAAAATATAACAAATACATGTTTTATAGTTTTTTTTTAATTAGAGAAAATATTTCAAACTATTTTCTTGACCCCTACTGCTTGCATAATTTAAGCATGGTAAGTGTTTATTTTTATTTCTTCATATTCAAGTAGTTTTTTTTTCGAAAATAAATGGAAAAACATCTACATTTATATGCTACACACTCTTAATGCCGAATGTTACCATTCCTACCTAAACGAGTAAGTAGTAGTAAAGTAAATTTGCATAATATTTATCATTAGATTTTTTTATTTCTTGTTATTCTATGGCATGACACTACAGGAATAAACGAACACATATGTTGAGGTCGTTTTTATTTAGTATATTTTTTTGTGTTTTTTCTGCATATTTTATTTACGAAGAAGTCTTAATAATATACATTTTTGTATTGTTTTCCACAACAACATATCAATTTACCATAATGAAATTGTTTATTTATTTAGTTATTCTATGGCTGTTGTTTTGTATACATACATAGTTCTTAGTTTCACGTCAGCGTGTTGCAAATAAATATTTATGTTGATTGTTTTTTTTTCCGTAACAACATTTACTAATGATTTTTCTCAATATGGGTGATGAAGTAGTTTTCTTTTACGTTTGTGTTGGACTTGAAGTAAGAAAATACCTTAAGGATGTTCAAAATTTTGAAGTACGAGAAAACATTTTTTTTGTATTTGTTGTGATATGTTCATGGTTATGAATATAAAAATATTGAAGTGACCACAAAATAAAACAGTCAATAACAGTTTGTTATGTTAACAATATTTTTTTGTTGGATTTTTCTTCATATATTTTTTTTTTTAATTTGATTATCAGTTTTGTCTTTATGTTGTTAGAATATATAATTAACTACATACATAAGTAGTTGGATTTAAATTTTTTACGGCTTTATTCGATTAGTTATATGTTTAGTATTAGCTGTATAAGCCGTCTTTCGTGAGATTATCCGACCCCATAAAGTATATATATTTTTGATTCTTACAGATAGCGGAGTCGATTAAGCCATGTCCGTATGTCTGTCTGTCTCTCTGTTTGTCTGTCTGTCCGTCTGTCCCCCCCGGGGCATGTTTCCTTGATGAAAAACTCCATCTTGGTGTATTGCAATTCCGGGGTATAGAGGTGCTACCAATACCTCTAGTCTGCCGAGACTATAAACTGGTGATGACCAAATGTATCCTCGGCCTTTCCTTGGAATGATTTGACATGGGGTCTAACCAGAGTACCATATAATCTGACACTTGGTAGTTGCCTGTCATTACGTAGATCGTTCTTTATTGTCTGAGAATGGAACTGATGCAATTGGTGAACGATCGGAAAAGACTCCTCTGCCCGACGGGAGAATAGTACTGATTTAGTAGACCTTTTACTTCAGGGAAGTTCTCGGTGATGTTGCCATCTCAACAGGATTCATATTGTTTCATGCTACGCGACATACAGAGGGATCCTCATTTATTGTCTGGATATTTCGGGATACCAAATACGTCTCTAGGTGCTGTTGCCAAATCAACAGAGCCATCTCAATAGTGTGGTTGCACGGGCTTTAAAAGCTTAAGGAATGCACTGGAATAGATCATTAGTTGATGGGGATTGCATTTTAAATAATGCAATCTTTCATGACATCATAAGGGTGGTCACTTTCCGGTATACCGGAAGATTGATTTCACCTGATGTTGGGTTAGTCGCCCCTTCTATTGACTTTAAGCCATTGATTGCTTTTTCCTTGTCGGGATTTGCATTGGGATTGATCCCATGCTGCCTGTCATTCCGCAACGGGGCTACTATGGCAAGAGATTAGATAGCTCGAGTTCTTCAGCAAAATGCTTGTACATGGACCGGCTCAGTCATGTACAAAAATTGCCACCTGAGTTCTTCATAGAAGGATTCGGGGGAGCGTGGTAGACCGTCTCTAGTCTACCCAGTGGATTAAAAAGACCACCGTAAAATAAGGCCGCCATGGCAGGTGTTCACGTTAAACTCTCGACATTCGTGTATGTCCGTCCGTCTGTCTGTCTGTCTGTCTGTCCGTCTGTGTGTCTGTTTATATCAGTTTTCTGAAGACCCCAGATATCTTTGGGATCCAAATCTTCAATAATTCTATCAGACACGCTATCAATAAGTTTTCTATTTAAAATCAGTAACATCCGTTTACCAATAACGGAGATATAAGCTAAAATTCGAGACAACCTTTGACAATTTCATTAAAAAAGAGACTATTTTTGCATACAGAAGCAAGATAACAACAACGCAGAGATTGTGCTTCATTGTACGTGAATACGTTGTTGTTGCTCGTTAACGATTGAAAAAAAAAAACAACGTTTTGCATGTTTTTGTTGTTTTTCTTGTTTATCACAAGTTTTGCTGGGATTGTTATTAATTTGTTATAAATATATGTATGTAAATACATATTACCACATGTTCATTTTAAAAAAATATCCAAATATTTTGTTCTTCAGAAATTATACCCTTAAGAATTAAAGAGTGTTTCATATCACTTATTTTCTAAACATTTTTTCAGAAACCCATTTTCCCTTAATTTAAATGTAATGCGAGTAAAAAGCAATTTAAATTTTGTTAAATAAAATCTACTTGATTTATGTTAGTAAGTTTTCAAGCACATACTTTTGAGAAGAAAAATGAAAATTCTAAGTATAATAAATTCCTATAAAGAGCCAAATAATTAAAATATTGTTTTCTAAGTCTTTGAAGATAAACTCTTTTGTAAAAAATTATACATACATATATAAAATATTTCTCTAAAGTAGCCCTGGAGACTTTCAAATAAGTTAAGAGGGCAGAAAATGCAGAAAAAAAGTTTAAACTTTTTAACCTTTCCTTGTCCATTTACGTTATGTCTTTTTGTTGTAAATATTTTACATTACATATTTTTATGTTTCTATATGCGTGTATGTAATTTTGTTCATTTTTTACATGTTATGGAGTTCAGTAAATTTAAGTTGTCTCCTAACTGTAAGTAGACATTTAGATGTAAATGTATGCTTGGCTTGGCGTAGATGAGTGTTTTAAGAGAGTACATATTTTGTTTGAATGTGTGTCATTAGGTATACATACATATATGTATGTCCCGTGTACAGGTACTAGACATACTTTCCTGCAGTTCGGTAGTGAATGTAACCACTACACAGAGGGAAAAACTATATACACGCCTGGCACCAAATTGAATTTCCAACACATTCCGCATGAAATTCGGAGTGAATTTCATAACCGTATTTCATAACTCATATTTTTAAGCCAGTAATGATCGTTTAAGTAATTTTCTGAAAGGGACCTTGTATGGGCTGTAGGGTAAATTATGGACCGATCCTCCCTAAATTTGGTGGATCCAAAAAAAAATGGTACAGAGGTTTTGGCTCGTAAGAAACTTACGTGTGTAACATTTCATCGCTTTACTCGTATTTTTAAGACAGTAAAGAGCGTTAAAGCTATTTCCTGAAGTGGACCCAATAGGGGGAGAAGGGCCAATTATGGACCTATCCACATAAAAGTTATTAACAAGATTTTGGCTCGCGAGGAACTTAATTGTGTAAAATTTTATTGCTATATTCGTATTTTTTTGCCAGTAATGAGCGTTTAAAGCCATTTTCAGAAGGGGACCTTATATGGCGGTAGGGTCATTTATTGGCCGATCTTAAAAAAAAATTCGTAGAGCGATTTGGGTTCGTAAGAAACTTACTTATACCGAATTTCATCGCTATACTCGCATTTTTGGACCAGTAATGAGTGTTAAAGTAATTTTCTAAAGGGGACCTTATATGGGGGGGAGGGTCAATTATGTACCGATCCTCAAAAAATTTGGTAGACAAATTTTGGCTCACATGAAACTTATTTATGTCGAATTTCATCGCTATACTTACATTTTGGCGCCAGTAATGAGTGTTAAAGTCATTTTCAGAAGGCGGCCTTATATGGGGGGTAGGGTCATTTATGAGCCGATCCTAAAAAATTGGTTAAGAGGTTTTGGTTCGTAAAAAACTTACTTATACTGAATTTCATCGCTATACCCAAATTTTTAGGCCAGTAATGAGTGTTAAAGTCATTTTCTGAAGGGGACCTTATATAGGGGGTAGGGTCATTTATGGGCCGATCCTCAAAAAATTTGGTAGAAAGATTTTGGCTCATATGAAACTTATTTATGTCGAATTTCATCGCTATACTTGTACTTCTAAAGCAGTTATGCCCGTTAAAGCTGTTTTTTAGAGGTCCATTTGTATGGGGGCTATCCGAAAAAATGGACCGATATTGCCAATTTTCAATACAAAACAAACATTAACAATAGAGAATATATATGCAAAATTTCAACTGTCTAGCTCCTCTCGTGTGGTCCCTATCGTGATTTCAAAAGACAGACGGACGGACATGGCTAGATCGTCTTAAAATGTAATAGGGACCCGGAATATATATTCTTTTATGGGTCTATGACCAATATTTCGATGTGTTACAAATGGAATGACAAAATCAATATACCCCCCATCTTTTTTGATGGTGGGTATAAAAATGCTTTTTATATAAGGATACTTTAGAAGCTTTATAGAACAGCTGGGTTACTTCTGTACATTAAAGTTTCATTTGTAAATGTAAAATGTGTATACTTTTCGCTATCCTATGTGTGTCATAAAGCCTTGCGGTATTCACAAAATACCTCAACATATCCATCTGATGCTTGTGGCTTCATTTCGTGTTAGAATTTGTGCAATAAGTATATTAGGGAGGTCTTATCCTGCATTATTTAGAAAAAGTCTAATACTAACTTAGCCTTAACATTTTGTTTTCAAATGTTGATTTTAACAAAAACGAAAAAAAATATTTTTTTATCAAAACTTATAGTAGACATACTTAACTCCCCTTCTGGCGATTTAGCCTTAAAAAGGCTAAATTTATGATGGACGTGATGTCACACCAAAAAGTGTCATAGTGTTCATGAACGTTATAACACTTTCAAATGTGTTATAATGTCCAATGGACTTTGTGGGACTTTTAAAACATTAATGTATTGGAAACTATGTTTAGGAGTAGAATTGCTCGTAAATTTGATGCATATTGTATTTTGGATTCATTTATAAAAGTATCCTGGATAGAAGGACTTCGGCCGGGCGCAAAGTTTTTAAGCTCGGCTGTATTTCGAATACCGGCATCATGATAAATTGGTAATTCATGGACTTTATGCCAATCTTTTCATAGACACTGGACATTATGACACGCCACCAAATTTATCCTTAAAAAGGCTAAACTGGTAACACTGCCAATAAGTAAAAGTACGCATGTAAGTACATCTGAGTATAGGGTACGTTGAGGGGTATGTTTTTTTATATGTATCTCATAAGTATAAGTATATTTTGGCATTATAATGATTATAAGATTACTTAACATAAACATATACTTATACATACATATACTACTGTAAATATAGTAAATCCCTAACTAGAAAATTACAACGGCAACAACCAAAATTTGCTTTGCTGCTGTTGTACTTGCTTTAGACAGGCGCTGAATTAGGTAATGTTTCAAGTAGAAAACAATTTTAATTTAGCAAAATAAAATATAATAAAAGAAAATTTAAAATTCCCGAAAAATACTGTCAAATGCTTTTAAGTAAACTTAACATAAAATTCGTTAATTTTAATTTGATTTGTGTATATAAATTATACATTTACTTAAAAGTGCTGTAGAAGTTACAAAAAATAAAGAATTTGTTTACCTAAGCTTATTCGTATTAAGAGTTAAGAAAAAGTATTGGGGTTGTTTTACATTTGTGGCTATAATCTACTTATGCTTACTGATATTAATTCGTCTGGAAAGCTTGGAAACTCTGGGGAAGTCTACATTAAGTTTGAATAATATCTCAAGTTTTAATCATATTTATGTATGTGTTATAAGAGCTGTTTGCTAGACTTATTCATCTTGAAAGTTAGCAAGAATTTGTAAATGTATGTAAACATTTTGTCTGGTGATATAATTTTCTAACTTTTCTTTAATTTTGTATATTTGAAATTGTTTATGTTTTCCTAATAAGAACTACTTAAAAACAATTAATGAGACTGATTAAAATTATAAAACTTTTTGTGACTTGTATTATTTTTTTTAAAACAATGCATAGTGGGGTCTCCCTGAAGAAAACTTGATGTTTTGATATAAATTATGGCTATCGATTTCTAAAAAATTTAGCAGAGATATTTACGTTTCCCTAAAACTTGTATATGTTGAATTTCGTTGCATTGCTATCATTTTGAAGCAAGTTATGACCGCAATAGTCGTTTTCTGAGAGGAACGATTCTCGTAAAATTTGATAGGAAGATTTTGGCTCATATAAAACTTGATTATGTAGAATTTCATTGACATACTTATGTTTTTAAACCATCTGTGACAGTTTACACTGTTTTTCGGGGGCCATACGTATGGGGGCTATGCGAAAACATGGACCACTATGACCCATTTTCAATACGCAAAATTTCAGCTCCTTAGCTCTTCTCACTCCGACTCTATTGTGCAGACAGAGGGACATGGCTAGATCGTCTTAGAATTTAATATGAACCCAGAATATATATACTTTTGTGGGTCTGTGACCAATATTTCGATCTGTTAGAAACGAAATGACAAAACAATATACCCCCGATCCGTTTTGATGGTGGGTATAAAAATAAGCTTATTTTGTGATCACTCGTATTTTCCTTCAAAAATCGATTTTTTGGTCAAAAACATTAAGAAAATTAAATCGCCTATAACTTCAAAAATCTATTTTTAGCAAATATCTAAAGAAAACTAAAATCGCTTATAACTTCGTTAAAACACTTTCAAATGGAATCATCTAAAATCTATTTTTTTAAGCAAAATCGATTTTTTTTTAGCAAAAAAAACTTATTTTGTGATCACTCATATTTTCCATCAAAAATCGATTTTTTGGTCAAAAAACCTAAGAAAACTAAAATCGCTTATAACTTAATTAAACCACATTTAAATGGCAAAATAAGCTTATTTTGTGATCACTCATATTTTCCATCAAAAATCTATTTTTTGGTGAAAAAAAATAAGAAAACTATAATCGTTTATAACTTCGTTAAAACACGTTTAAATGGAAAAATAAGCTTATTTTGTGATCACTCATGTTTTCCTTCAGAAACCGATTTTTTGGTCAAAAAAATTAAGAAAATTAAATCGTTTATAACAAATAACTTAAGAAAACTATAATCGCTTATAACTTCGTTAAAACACGTTTAAATGGAAAAACAAGCTTATTTTGTGATCACTCATATTTTCCATCAAAAATCGATTTTTTGGTCAAATAACTTAAGAAAACTAAAATCGCTTATAACTTCGTTAAAACACGTTTAAATGGAAAAATAAGCTTATTTTGTGATCACTCATATTTTCCTTCAGAAATCGATTTTTTAGTCAAAAAAATTAAGAAAACTAAAATCGCTTATAACTTCGTTAAAACACGTTTAAATGGAAAAATAAGCATATTTTGTGATCACTCATATTTTCCATCAAAAAATCGATTTTTTGGTCAAAAAACTTAAGAAAACTAAAATCGCTTAT
Source organism: Lucilia sericata (assembly GCF_015586225.1). Classification (NCBI taxonomy): domain Eukaryota; kingdom Metazoa; phylum Arthropoda; class Insecta; order Diptera; family Calliphoridae; genus Lucilia; species Lucilia sericata. The sequence goes on from NW_023994250.1 coordinate 368,794, forward strand.
AACTTCGTTAAAACACGTTTAAATGGAAAAATAAGCTTATTTTGTGATCACTCGTATTTTCCTTCAGAAATCGATTTTTTAGTCAAAAAAATTAAGAAAACTAAAATCGCCACTCATATTTTCCTTCAGAAATCGATTTTTTAGTCAAAAAAATTAAGAACACTATAATCGCTTATAACTTCGTTAAAACACATTTAAATGGAAAAATAAGCTTATTTTGTGATCACTCATGTTTTCCTTCAAAAATCGATTTTTTGGTCAAAAAAACTTAAGAAATATTTTGTGATCAATCACATTTTCCATCAAAAATCGATTTTTTAGTCAAATAACTTAAGAAAACTATAATCGCTTATAACACGTTTAAATGGAAAAGAAGCTTATTTTGTGATCACTCATATTTTCCATCAAAAATCGATTTTTAGTCAAAAAAATTAAGAAAACTATAATCGCTTATAACTTTGTTAAAACACATTTAAATGGAAAAATAAGCTTATTTTGTGATCACTTATATTTTCTATCAAAAATCGATTTTTTGGTCAAAAAAACTTAAGAAAACTAAAATCGCTTATAACTTCGTTAAAACAAGTTTAAATGGAAAAATAAGCTCATTTTGTGATCATTCATATTTTCCATCAAAAATCGATTTTTTGGTCAAAAAACTTAAGAAAACTAAAATCGCTTATAACTTCGTTAAAACACGTTTAAATGGAAAAATAAGCTTATTTTGTGATCACTAATATTTTCCATCAAAAATCGATTTTTTGGTCAAAAAACTTAAGAAGACTAAAATCGCTTATAACTTCGTTAAAACACGTTTAAATGGAAAAATAAGCTTATTTTGTGATCACTCATATTTTCCATTAAAAAATCGATTTTTTGGTCAAAAAACTTAAGAAAACTAAAATCGCTTATAACTTCGTTAAAACACGTTTAAATGAAAAAATAAGCTTATTTTGTGATCACTAATATTTTCCATCAAAAATCGATTTTTTGGTCAAAAAACTTAAGAAGACTAAAATCGCTTATAACTTCGTTAAAAAACGTTTAAATGGAAAAATAAGCTTATTTTGTGATCACTCACATTTTCAATCAAAAACCGATTTTTTGGTCAAAAAAATTAAGAAAATTAAATCGCTTATAACAAATAACTTAAGAAAACTATAATCGCTTATAACTTCGTTAAAACACGTTTAAATGGAAAAATAAGCTTATTTTGTGATCACTCATGTTTTCCTTCAGAAATCGATTTTTTGGTCAAAAAACTTAAAATCGCTTATAACTTCGTTAAAACACGTTTAAATGGAAAAATAAGCTTATTTTGTGATCACTCATATTTTCCATCAAAAATCGATTTTTTGGTCAAAAAACTTAAGAAGACTAAAATCGCTTATAACTTCGTTAAAACACGTTTAAATGGAAAATAAGCTTATTTTGTGATCACACACATTTTCAATCAAAAACAGATTTTTTGGTCAAAAAAATTAAGAAAATTAAATCGCTTATAACAAATAACTTAAGAAAACTATAATCGCTTATAACTTCGTTAAAACACGTTTAAATGGAAAAATAAGCTTATTTTGTGATCACTCATATTTTCCTTCAAAAATCGATTTTTTAGTCAAAAATATTAAGAACACTATAATCGCTTATAACTTCGTTAAAACACATTTGAACGGAAAAACAAGTAAGAATGTTATATTCGGCTATGCCGAATCTTATATACCCACCATCAAATCACTGCCACATAAAAAAACTTTGATATTTTGAATATTTTATTTTTATATATCGATACTAATGTGAACATCAGGGTAATATTTGAAATAGTTCTCTTAATGGGGATTCAACGATTGACAGTGAAGATTTTGGATTTGACGGTAGGAAGATTTCAGTTCCTTACTTATTTCAAATTTTATAGTTCTACTTATATTTTTAGGCCAGTAATGAACATTAAAGTAATTTTCTTAAAGGGACCTTGTACAGGGTTAAGGTTAATTATCCTCATAAAATATGGTAAAAAGATTTTAGCTTAAAATTAGTTTATGTCGAATTGCATTGCGGTATTCGTATTTTCAGCCAATTAAAGTAATTTTCTTAAGGGGATCTTATATGGGGCGTAAGACTAATTATGAACCGATCATCCTTAAATCTCGTAGAACGATTTTTATTTATACAAATCATATTTGTGTATAATTTCCAGCCAGTAATGAGCGTTGTAAAAATAAAAATTGGTAGAGAGATTTCGGTTCCTATAGAACTTATCAGTGTCGAATTTCATCGCTGTACTCGCATTTTTAAGCCAGTAATGAGCGTTAGAGTATTTTTGTCTAAATGGGGGGTAGGGTCAATTATGGGCCGACCCCCACAACATTTTGTAGAGAGATGTTAGCTCATACAAAACTAGTTTATGTCGAATTTCATTGATCTACTAGTATTTTTAAGCCAGTATTTAGTTTTAAAGTCATTTTCTGAAGGGGCCTTATATGGGGGATGGTCTATTACAGGCTCCTAAGGTACTTACTTATGTCAAATTTCTTTGCTATTTTTACGCCAATAATGAGCGATAAAGTCATTTTCTGAAGGGAACATTATATGGAAGGTAGGGTAAATTATGGACCGATCCACATAAAATTTGGTAGAGAGATTTTGGCTAGTATAAAACTTACTTCTGTTAAGTTTCACTGCTATAGTCGTAATTTTTGCGTTGTTGTAGGGTCAATTATGGACCGATCCACATAAAATTTGGTAGAGAGATTTTGGCTCGTATAAAACTTACTTCTGTGAAATTTCATCGCTATACTTGTATTTTTAAGCCAGTAATGAGCGTTAAAGTAATTTTTTGGAGGGAGCTTATATGGGGGATAGGGTCAATTATGGACCGATCTGCATAAAATTTGGTGGAAAGGTTTTGGCTCATATAACACATACTTATATCAAATTTCATCTCAATACTCGTATTTTTACGCCAATAATGAGCGTTAAAGTCATTTTCTGAAGGGGACTTTATATGGGGCGTAGTGTCAATTATGGACCGATCCACATAAAATTTGGTGGAGAGATATTGGCTTGCTTGAAACCTATGTATGTCGAATTTCATCGCACATTTAAGCCAGTAATCAGCATTATAGTCATTTTAAAAAGGGGACCTTATATGGGGGGTAGGGCCAATTGTGGTGCTGTTTCCGCCGTAATTCAGAATTTTATTTCGGTAGTCAAAAAATTGACTTATGCGAAATTTTGTGGCATTTGCTTGATAAACAACGAATTTGTGAATGTTTGAAGCTCTTTATACAATATTCCGAGGGGTACATTTGTATGGGGGCTATGTGAAATCGTTGACCGATTTTGCCCATCTTCAATACCAAACATTTCTGATCAATACCAAACATTTCTGATCAATAAGATATTTTGGGAAAATTTCATCTCAATATCTCTTTTTTTTTGTGGACGCTATCGTGCCAACAACAGACAGACGGACGGACATAGCTAGATCGTCTTAGAATCTTACGAGGCCCCAGAATATATATACTTTATGGGGTCTGTGAACAATATTTCGATGTGTTACACACGGAATGACAAAATCAATATACCCCCCATCTTTTTGATGGTGGGTATAATAAGCTTATTTTGTGATCACTCATATTTTCCATCAAAAATCGATTTTTTGGTCAAATAACTTAAGAAAACTATAATCGCTTATAACTTCGTTAAAACACGTTTAAATAAAAAAATAAGCTTATTTTGTGATCACTTATATTTTTCATCAAAAATCGATTTTTTGGTCAAATAACTTAAGAAAATTATAATCGCTTATAACTTCGTTAAAACACGTTTAAATGGAACAAGTAAGAGTGTTATATTCGGCTGTGCCGAATCTTGTATACCCACCATCAAATTATTGCCAAAAAGGAATGCTACCTTATAAATAAACTTTGATATTTAAGAATCGATGCTTTTGTTATTATCAAAACAATTTTGTCATTTATTACATCTATGTATAGGGAAATTTTTGTCGAATTTTGTCGCTGTCCTTGTATTTTTAAGGTAGCAAAAGCGTTAAAATTATTTTCTGAGGGGACGTTTGGTAATTATGGACCGATCCTCGTCAAATTTTCTATAACGATTTTAGTTTAGGCTAGTAATGAGCGTTAAAGCCATTTTCCGAAGGGAACCGTATATGGAGGTAGGATAAATTATGGACCGATCGTTATAAAATTTTACAAAGCGATTTAGGTTTCTATATAATAAGTTTATGTCGAATTTCATCGCTATAGATGCTTCTTTTAGACAATTATGAACCTTAAAGCCATTTTCTGAAGGGGACCTTATATGGGGGGTAGGGTCAATTATGGACCGATCCTTATAAAATTTTATAATCATATTAAAGTTTCTATAAAATATGTTCGTGTCGAATTTCTATAGATGCTTATTTTAGACCATTCTGAGCGTTAAAGTATTTTTCTGAAGGGGACCTTATATGGGGAGTAGGGTCAATTATGAACCGATCCATATACAATTTTACAAAGCGATTTAGGTTCCTATAAAATATGTTCATCTCGAATTTCATCGCTATAGATGCTTCTTTTGGACAGTTATGAGCGTTAAAGTCATTTTCTGATGGGGGGTAGGGTCAATTATGGACCGATCCTTATAAAATTTTACAATGATATAAAGGTTCCTAAAAAATATGTTTATGTCGAATTTCATCGCTATAGATGCTTTTTTTAGTCAGTTATGAGCGTTAATGTCATTTTCTGAGCGGTACCTTATATGGGGGATAGGGTCAATTATGGACCGATTCTTATAAAATTTTACAATGATATTAAGGTTCCAAAAAATATGTTTAAGTCGAATTTGATCGCTATAGCTGCTTTTTTTAGTCAGTTATGAGCGTTAATGTCGTTTTCTGAGGGGGACCTTATATGGGGGATAGGGTCAATTATGGACCGATTCTTATAAAATTTTACAATAATATTAAGGTTCCAAAAAATTTGTTTAAGTCGAATTTCATCGCTATAGCGCTCTTTTTAGTCAGTTATGAGCGTTAATGTCATTTTCTGAGGGGGACCTTATATGGGGGATAGGGTCAATTATGGACCGATCCTTATAAAATTTTACAGTGATATTAAGATTCCTATAAAACATGTTTATGTCGAATTTCATCGCTATAGCTGCTCTTTTTAGTCAGTTATGAGCGTTAATGTCATTTTCTGAGGGGGACCTTATATGGGGGATAGGGTCAATTATAGACCGATCCTTATAAAATTTTATAATGATATTAAGGTTCCTAAAAAATATGTTTATGTCGAATTTCATCGCTATGGCTGCTTTTTTTAGTCAGTTATGAGCGTTAAAGTCATTTTCTGAGGGGTTCCTTATATGGGGGATAGGGTCAATTATGGACCGATCCTTATAAAATTTTACAATGATATTAAGATTCCTATAAAATATGGTTATGTCGAATTTCATTGCTATACCTGCTTTTTTTAGTCAGTTATGACCGTTAATGTCATTTTCTGAGGGGGACCTTATATGGGGGATAGGGTCAATTATGGACCGATCCTTATAAAATTTTACAATGATACTAAGATTCCTAAAAAATATGTTTATGTCGAATTTCATCGCTATAGCTGCTTCTTTTAGTCAGTTATGAGCGTTAATGTCATTTTCTGAGGGGGGCCTTATATGGGGGCTAGGCGAAATCGTGGACCGATATTGCCCATTTTCAATACCAATACCATACGGACAGACAGACGGACAGACGGACGGACATGGCTAGATCGTCTTAGAATTTAATGAGGATCCAAAATATATATACTTTTGTGGGTCTAAGATGAATATTTCGATGTGTTACAAACGGAATGACAAAAACAATATACCCCCCATCTTTTTTGATGGTGGGTATAAAAATAAGCTTATTTTGTGATCACTCATATTTTCCATCAAAAATCGATTTTTTGGTCAAAGAAATTAAGAAAACTATAATCGCTTATAACTTCGTTAAAACACGTTTAAATGGAAAAATAAGCTTATTTTGTGATCACTCATGTTTTCCTTCAGAAATCGATTTTTTGGTCAAAAAACTTAAGAAAACTAAAATCGCTTATAACTTCGTTAAAACACGTTTAAATGGAAAAATAAGCCTATTTTGTGATCACTCATGTTTTCCTTCAGAAATCGATTTATTGGTCAAAAAAATTAAGAAAACTATAATCGCTTATAACTTCGTTAAAACACGTTTAAATGGAAAAATAGGCTTATTTTGTGATCACTAATATTTTCCTTCAAAAATCGATTTTTTGGTCAAACAAAATAAGAAAACTAAAATCGCTTATAACTTCGTTAAAACACTTTGAAATGAAAAAATCAGCTTATTTTGTGATCACTCATATTTTCATTCAAAAATCGATTTTTTGGTCAAAAAATTAAGAGAGCTAAAATCGCTTATAACTTCGTTAAAACACTCATATTTTCCATCAAAAATCGATTTTTTGGTCAAAAAACTTATGAAAACTAAAATCGCTTATAACTTCGTTAAAACACGTTTAAATGGAAAAATCAGCTTATTTTGTGATCACTCGTATTTTCCATCAAAAATCGATTTGATAAAAACACGTTTAAATGGAAAAATAAGCTTATTTTGTGATCACTCATATTTTCCATCAAAAACCGATTTTTTGGTCAAAAAAATTATGAAAACTAAAATCGTTATAACTTCGTTAAAACACGTTTAAATGGAAAAATAAGCTTATTTTGTGATCACTCATGTTTTCCTTCAAAAATCGATTTTTTGGTCAAAAATATTAAGAAAACTAAAATCGCTTATAACTTCGTTAAAACACGTTTAAATGGAAAAATAGTCTTATTTTGTGATCACTCATATTTTCCATCAAAAACCGATTTTTTGGTCAAAAAAATTATGAAAACTAAAATCGTTTATAACTTCGTTAAAACACGTTTAAATGGAAAAATAAGCTTATTTTGTGATTACTCATGTTTTCCTCCAAAAATCGATTTTTTGGTCAAAAAACTTAAGAAAACTAAAATCGCTTATAACTTCGTTAAAACACGTTTAAATGGAAAAATAAGGTTATTTTGTGATCACTCATGTTTTCCTTCAGAAATCGATTTTTTGGTCAAAAAACTTAAGAAAACTAAAATCGCTTATAACTTCGTTAAAACACGTTTAAATGAAAAAATCAGCTTATTTTGTGATCACTCGTATTTTCCATCAAAAATCGATTTTTTGGTCAAAAAACTTAAGAAATCTAAAATCGCTTATAACTTGATAAAACACGTTTAAATGGAAAAATAAGCTTATTTTGTGATCACTCATATTTTCCATCAAATATCGATTTTTTGGTCCAAAAAATTAAGAAAACTATAATCGCTTATAACTTCGTTAAAACACATTTAAATGGAAAAATAAGCTTATTTTGTGATCACTAATATTTTCCTTCAAAAATCGATTTTTTGGTCAAACAAAATAAGAAAACTAAAATCGCTTATAACTTCGTTAAAACACGCTGAAATGAAAAAATCAGCTTATTTTGTGATCACTCATATTTTCAAAAATTAAGAGAGCTAAAATCGCTTCTAACTTCGTTAAAACACTCATATTTTCTATCAAAAAACGATTTTTTGGTCAAAAAACTTAAGAAAACTAAAATCGCTTATAACTTCGTTAAAAACACGTTTAAATGAAAAAATCAGCTTATTTTGTGATCACTCGTATTTTCCATCAAAAATCGATTTTTTGGTCAAAAAACTTAAGAAATCTAAAATCGCTTATAACTTGATAAAAACACGTTTAAATGGAAAAATAAGCTTATTTTGTGATCACTCATATTTTCGTATAAACGTGTTTTAACGAAGTTATAAGCGATTTTAGTTTTATTAAGTTTTTTGACCAAAAAACCGATTTCTGAAGGAAAACATGAGTGATCACAAAATAACCTTATTTTTCCATTTAAACGTGTTTTAACGAAGTTATAAGCGATTTTAGTTTTCTTAAGTTTTTTGACCAAAAAACCGATTTTTTGGTCAAAAAAATTATGAAAACTAAAATCGTTATAACTTCGTTAAAACACGTTTAAATGGAAAAATAAGCTTATTTTGTGATCACTCATGTTTTCCTTCAAAAATCGATTTTTTGGTCAAAAATATTAAGAAAACTAAAATCGCTTATAACTTCGTTAAAACACGTTTAAATGGAAAAATAGTCTTATTTTGTGATCACTCATATTTTCCATCAAAAACCGATTTTTTGGTCAAAAAAATTATGAAAACTAAAATCGTTTATAACTTCGTTAAAACACGTTTAAATGGAAAAATAAGCTTATTTTGTGATTACTCATGTTTTCCTCCAAAAATCGATTTTTTGGTCAAAAAACTTAAGAAAACTAAAATCGCTTATAACTTCGTTAAAACACGTTTAAATGGAAAAATAAGGTTATTTTGTGATCACTCATGTTTTCCTTCAGAAATCGGTTTTTTGGTCAAAAAACTTAAGAAAACTAAAATCGCTTATAACTTCGTTAAAACACGTTTAAATGAAAAAATCAGCTTATTTTGTGATCACTCGTATTTTCCATCAAAAATCGATTTTTTGGTCAAAAAACTTAAGAAATCTAAAATCGCTTATAACTTGATAAAAACACGTTTAAATGGAAAAATAAGCTTATTTTGTGATCACTCATATTTTCCATCAAATATCGATTTTTTGGTCCAAAAAATTAAGAAAACTATAATCGCTTATAACTTCGTTAAAACACATTTAAATGGAAAAATAAGCTTATTTTGTGATCACTAATATTTTCCTTCAAAAATCGATTTTTTGGTCAAACAAAATAAGAAAACTAAAATCGCTTATAACTTCGTTAAAACACGTTGAAATGAAAAAATCAGCTTATTTTGTGATCACTCATATTTTCAAAAATTAAGAGAGCTAAAATCGCTTCTAACTTCGTTAAAACACTCATATTTTCCATCAAAAAACGATTTTTTGGTCAAAAAACTTAAGAAAACTAAAATCGCTTATAACTTCGTTAAAACACGTTTAAATGAAAAAATCAGCTTATTTTGTGATCACTCGTATTTTCCATCAAAAATCGATTTTTTGGTCAAAAAACTTAAGAAATCTAAAATCGCTTATAACTTGATAAAAACACGTTTAAATGGAAAAATAAGCTTATTTTGTGATCACTCATATTTTCCATCAAAAACCGATTTTTTGATCAAAAAAATTATGAAAACTAAAATCGTTATAACTTCGTTAAAACACGTTTAAATGGAAAAATAAGCTTATTTTGTGATCACTCATGTTTTCCTTCAAAAATCGATTTTTTGGTCAAAAAACTTAAGAAAACTAAAATCGCTTATAACTTCGTTAAAACATGTTTAAATGGAAAAATAAGCTTAGTTTGTGATCACTCATGTTTTCCTTCAAAAATAGATTTTTTGGTCAAAAAACTTAAGAAGACTAAAATCGCTTATAACTTCGTTAAAACACGTTTAAATGGAAAAATAAGCTTATTTTGTGATCACTCATATATTCCATCAAAAATCGATTTTTTGGTCGAAAAACTAAAGAAAACTATAATCGCTTATAACTTCGAAAACGTGGACCGATATTGCTCATTTTCAATACAAACAAAACAATAGCGAATATTTATGCAAAATTTCAACTGTCTAGCTCCTCCCGTGTGGTCCCCATCGTGATTTCAACTGACAGACGGAGGGACAGACGGACGGACATTGCTAGATCGTCTTAGAATTTCATAAGGACCCAGAATATATTTAATTTTATGGGTCTATGACCAATATTTCGATGTGTTACAAAGGGAATGACAAAATCAATATACCCCCATCTTTTTTGATGGTGGGTATAAAAAAGTCTTATCATTCCAGGCATATTAAATTTTATCAAAAAAATCATTTCTAAATATTTACTTTATGCCAAGTTAACTTAAAGGAGACCCCAATGTGCAATGCCATCCGCACCATATAATCGACCATAGACGAGACCAGAGTCCTGATTATATGCTATGTATATTATAATCACGACTTTACTATAATCTTGATTATGGACTCGACTCTACAGCCTATTCTATACACTATATACTAAACCGTATTCATGGTAACACCATCGTCCAGGCTAAAAGATAGTCCAAAGTAGACTGTTGTCCAAAATATTAGCCAGGCTATTGACTAGAAAAAAGTCTAGAATGGTGAGGATTATAGCCCGTAATATAAATTAAATTGCCTATAGTCCACAATATAGACTACACTACAGTTCATAGTGTATAGTTTGGTCCAGATAAAAAACTAAACTACGGGCCGACTACAATCTAGTAAGCAGTCTGGAATAGGACTTAACCTATAGTTATTTATGGGGTAATTTCTAAAAATTTCGAACATTTAAGTTCGATTTTGATGAAATTCGGTACACACATCCTTAATGTACAAACGGAATTTGAAGTTCTTCAAAATTACAAAGTTCTTTACGGTTCAGAATTTATCGACGTTCAATGTTCATATTTTTTATGATAAAACAATCCAAATAATTTTTATACAAATTAGTTAGTTAGTTAGTTAGTTAGTGGCCTCCGGTAGGTTAGTGGTTAGTGTTCTAGTCTGGTAGACCGGAGGTGGTGGGTTCGATTCCCACCTGAGGCACTGGTTAAGGAGCGCACAACAGGCCCGATAGAGGCCTAGGTGTATTTCTTCGGATTTGATGTATATACATCCTCCTTTCAGTTAGTTAGTTAGTTAGTTAGTTAGTTAGGTAGTTAGTTAGTTAGTTAGTCGTAGTTAGTTAGTTAGTTAGTTATAGTTAGTTAGTTAGTTTAGTTAGTTAGTTAGTTAGTTAGTAGTAGTTAGTTAGTTAGTTAGTTAGTAGTTAGTTAGTAGTTAGTTAGTTGTAGTTAGTTAGTGTTAGTTAGTTAGTTAGTTAGTTAGTTAGTTAGTTAGTTAGTTAGTTAGTTAGTTAGTTAGTTAGTAGTTAGTAGTAGTTAGTAGTTAGTTAGTTAGTAGTTAGTTAGTTAGTTAGTTAGTTAGTAGTTAGTTAGTTAGTTAGTTAGTTAGTTAGTTAGTTAGTTAGTTAGTTAGTTAGTTAGTTAGTTAGTTAGTTAGTTAGTTAGTTAGTTAGTTAGTTAGTTAGTTAGTTAGTAGTTAGTTAGTTAGTTAGTTAGTTAGTTAGTTAGTTAGTTAGTTAGTTAGTTAGTTAGTTAGTTAGTTAGTTAGTTAGTTAGTTAGTTAGTTAGTAGTTAGTTAGTTAGTTAGTTAGTTAGTTAGTTAGTTAGTTAGTTAGTTAGTTGTTAGTTAGTTAGTTAGTTAGTTAGTTAGTTAGTTAGTTAGTTAGTTAGTTAGTTAGTTAGTTAGTTAGTTAGTTAGTAGTTAGTTAGTTAGTTAGTTAGTTAGTTAGTTAGTTAGTTAGTTAGTTAGTTAGTTAGTAGTTAGTTAGTTAGTTAGTTAGTTAGTTAGTTAGTTAGTTAGTTAGTTAGTTAGTTAGTTAGTTAGTTAGTTAGTTAGTTAGCTTAGTTAGTTAGTTAGTTAGTTAGTTTGTTTGTTTGATTTGTTAGTTGGTTAGTTAGCTCCTTAACCAGATCGTCAGGTAGGAATCGAATCCAACACCTCCGCTCCGTACCTTAAAACATATGTTAAAACTATTCTAAATACTATTGTCGTCCTTATGGTAGTAAATATTATTAATTTACTTGCTGGATTTAGTTATCTTATTTAACATTATCATTTTCTTATTTGTAATCCTTGCTATTCAAACTCATATAACCTCCACAAGACACGTGTGCTTACACTAAAGACAATAAAATAAAGCAAAATTTATCTGATTATCTTCATCACTCAAACTACATTAAGGTCATTAAACAAATTTCGTAAGAGCAGAATTTTTTTCAAATTTAATGAATGTTAAAATTGCTCACATTAGAACTGCTCTTAATAAAAGGGATTTGTTTCGAATTGAAAAATTTAAAGTCATTTCCTTTAACGAGGATAATATTAAAATTGGAAAGTAAATAGATGGACGTTTTTTAATGTATATATTTTGGGCTGGTCTACTAGACATGTATGATGAGCAATTAATATTCGTATGTACTGTGTAATTTATAATATTACATCCATAAATCCATATTACATCCAATAATCCATAAATTTATATTATATTACTACATGTCTTATAATTACAACTAATAAATTAATATATGTACACTTTGTTGTACTAAATGTGTGTGAAAAGATCATAATTAAAATTAATTTAATGCTTATCAGGGCGTTTTAATACTTATTTCTAAGAATTAACATATAATTACATTTCAACAATTACTTAATTTTTTTGTATTTACACATTAAGATACATACGATCCTTATAAATATGCATGCATACAGTCAGTCAGATGGAAGGACATATTCTTAGATGATCTAGCTAAATTAATCATAGCAACTAGGCGTTAAAATTTTTCACAAACTGTTCATATGAAATAATAATTTTCATTCCATATATCAGTCCAACTGTTTTTTAAGTATATATATAAAATATATTTAAATTGTTTTTGCTTTCTTATGAATGTGTGTGTGTGTGTGAGTGTATTTATTTAATTTATTTCCTTGATGTGTTGTCAAGTCTTCATGATAAACGCTGTGTGTAAAGGACATTTTGAAGTTTTCATTATTAATAAAACAGTGACAAGTTTGACACTTTTTAAAACTAAAACGAGTATGAAAATGAAGTTGAGCATGGCCGACTATATGATACCCTACACCAGTTAGAGGAATATAATGTGATTTATTTTCATAATGCTAGGCTTAAAGCAGGCAGGATCATAAACGCTAGTATACTTCTTAGGGCTGTGTGAAATAATGAACCTTTTTTAAATACTTTCAATAAGCTTCATTCCGAATATAATAGAAGATCATGTACTATATTTCATTGAATTATCATTAACATTAAGACTTGTAGTTTGATTAGAATGTTTACATTGATGGACGGACATAGCTAAATCTGAAATGGGTTACAAACATCAGAGCAAACCCAATATACCCTCCCCACTAAAGTGGTATTGGGTATAAAACATGTGAAGGAATCTGTAGGAAATACTTTTTTATCAATGTTTTGCAGAAATATAAAGCGCATTGTTTTATGTTTAAAAACAGCTGAGAATGTTTTAAACAAAATTTTAAATGGATTCGTATAACTGATTTATCAAGGATGATTAATGAATCAGTTTGTTACAAGCAGAAGACAAGAAAGACGTTTCTGGTATAGTCATATCATTTCCGTAAACAAATTTAACACTATTGCCTAACGGTTTTAAAGTTGAAAGTCTTTGTTGCCCATATTGTGGGAAAACTTGCTTTTTTATTGTAACCTGATTTTTGCCAAAGAAACATTTGCTCATCTAACAAATGGATTATACAAAATATAGATTACAATCAGCACTTTAGATTAAATTTAAAATTAGGCTTTAGTCCCGAGTAGTCCAAAATATTCTTTATAGTTCAGTAAAATTTTATACATATATTTCATACTATATGGGCTAAACAATAGTCCATGCTATACACCAGATTATAGCTTAAACTGTAGACCATACTATAGCCTAAATTATAGGGCAAACTATAGAATGAACTATCAGGCTATTTTCCAAATCATAGACTAGATTATAGTTCAGACTACAGACTAGACTATAGTTCTAAACAGAAACTGTTATAGATTAAATTCTAGGCAATAGTTTCGACCCTTGTTCAGCCTATAGACTAAACTGCAGTCAAGACTATAGACTAGACTTTAATAAGGGCCAGACTTAATTACATTCCAGACTATAAACTAGACTACAGCACAGTCTTTAGACTAGACTAGTATATATATTATAGTCTAAACCGTATACCAGACTATAGCCTAGACTATAGGCAACTATAGAATGGACTATCAGACTATTGTCCAAACTCTAAACAAGATTATAGTCCAGACTACATACTATACTATAGTTCAAAACATAAACTGTAATATATTAAATTCCAGACAATAGGCTAAACTCTTGTGCAGCCTTTAGACTAAACTACAGAATGAACTATCAGACTATTGTCCAAACTATAGACTAGATTATAGTCCGGACTACAGACTAGCCTAGAGTCCAAAACAGAAACTGCAATAGATTTAATTCTAGGCTAGACCCTTGTTCAGCCTATAGACTAAACTACAGGCCAGACTGTAGACTAGACTTTAATAAGGGCCATACTATAGACTTAAATACATTCCAGACTATAGAATAGACTACAGCACAGTCTTTAGACTAGACTAGACTAGTATATCTGAGAATATAGACTAGAATATCGTCAAGACTGTAGGCTGAGCTATTGCACAGTCTATAGAATAGACTAGTTCTTACTGTTCAGGAACTTACTACACTAGTATATCTGAGAATATAGACTAGAATATCTTTAAGACTATAGGCTAAGCTATAACACAGACTATAGACTTAGCGGTCAGTATCTGGTTCTTAGAAGCCATCTTAATGTATAATCCTTTAGATAATCATTTGTATATTATACCTTTGAATTCTCCATTAACTCTTATCATTTTATATAAAAAACACATATAAAGTCAATGTCAAAAGTAAAATTTTTTTGTTTCAGCAAATGTTCATAATCGTACTTATGCATTTGGGTATAATAATATATATTTTTTGCTTTATTTTATTAATGCAGATAAAGTACACCGGGAAAAATAGATTTAAAAGGAAATATTAAAATCGAAAATATAATTTTGTATTTACATTTAAAACTCATTTGAGGAAAACAACCTTTAACTTGTTGTGCAAAATGTATACACTTTAACACTAAATGATTTTTAATGAGTTTTTATTGATTTTTGTTTTTCAGTGTGGTTTTTATGTCTTTATGAAAATGGATTTTTTCATGATTCTATTTAATGGATAAATTACAAAATGTAACATTTACGAAATACAACAACACGCAGCTGATGAGTATCATTATTGTTTTAATAAGCAGAAAAAAAAGCAACAAAAATAATAATAATTGTGTTTCGGTAATGTCTGTCATATGGTCATAGTTGCATTGATATTTTCCATTGTATATATTTACGTATGTAAATAGGGTTTTAATGTTTATTTGGAGCTCATATCTGCATATAAGGAGGACCCAAAAATAAGCTATTGTTCTTGATGTGGAATGATTTTTAACGATTTTCCATAAAAGCTTATCTAGGTTAATTATGACAAATAAGATTATATAGATTGAAAGATAAATGGTGGGTTACACTCATTTGAATAAAACCCTGTATGACACAAATGTCCAACTTTGACCCCCACTGACTCCGGCAGTTCTTGACCGATAGAGCTGAAAATTTGTGTCCGCCCTACTATCCCATAGTACTAACCTTGGTTCAAATCGAAAGACATCAATTTTTAAAGTCGGGTCACTTGACACTAAATTCCCCATATATGTATGTATATTTCCTCTATTAACACTGATGATGGTGTAGGGTATAAACATATTTAATGTGATGAAATGAAATAAGACTATTTAGATCTCTGGCTAAATTTCAGATGTCCAAAATCATGATTAATAGTTAACAACTCATATGCTTTAGCAACAACAATAATTATAATATACATAAGTGTCGATTAGCAGTTTAATTCTTATGAAGAATTAAATACTTTTTATCCCTCTGTACCTTCACAAACAAACAAATTTATTAGTTCATAACACTCCCTATTGTTTCTACTGTTCCTATTCTTATTTGTTGTGGTATTTTGCATTATATGATTGTTTCCTAATTGGTGTTGTAGTAACAGATATAGTATATAGATTGAAAACAAACACAACAGTTGAAAACCTTTGCCAGCATATTTATAATACTCTGTGTGCTATTGGCAACTAAAGTTTGTACCAGTATTAAAGTCACTATCACTTACAATGGTAATAATAACCTTAATACTAAATGCCACATATGAATGAATTAGTATGTATTTACAATACCATATACCCATACATATGTACAAACGATATCCATCTAGGTTGTATGAATGAATCCTTGAAAATTTATTAAACTCTTTATGTTGTGTGCGTTGGTATTTATATTTCTTGGTCTGTTTACAGTATTTGAATTTATTAGAACCTTGTCTCTGGCTTTTCACTAAGGTGTTAATTTAATAAATATAAATTGATGAGTTATGCAGTATAGTAAAATACTATCATATACTAATGCAACATGTTAAGTAGTTGAAATACAGTTTTATTTTTTACATTGCAAATTTATAGTAAATATCTGCATATATAGTATTAAAGTAGTGTGATTTTAATAGTATTAGCATTTAAATGGGATTTATGAAGGTTATTTAATAAATGACATACGGTAACGTATGAGTAATATTTTAATTTACTGTTATTATGTAATATGTATGTTTAATCAAGCATTTTTTCTTAGTTGCAATTAAAATAATTACTAGTCATAAATATAAATATATACATAACAAGAAATATTAAAAAAAATATTATTTACCTTTAAAATACAAGATATAAGAATTCTATGTAAAAACGTACCTGCAAGAGAACGAAAGAAAAGTAATGATTGTATTAAATACAAAAAATTTGAAAAACACATACACTCATTCAATAGAAAGAAATCCAGAAATATTTATGTTTTTATAGTTCTTAGAAAAATTATAATAAAAGTTGTACAATCAAAGGCTGCAATCTCCAATTTTGTGAATAAATGCACTACAATATTAAAAATAATACAGAATATAAACCAGACTATAGATTAGACTATAGACTAACTTTAGAATTGACTATAGACTAGACTCTAGACTAGACTCTAGACTAGACTCTAGACTAGACTCTAGACTAGACTCTAGACTAGACTCTAGACTAGACTCTAGACTAGACTATAGACTAGGCTATAGACTAGACTATAGACTAGACTATAGACTAGACTATAGACTAGACTATAGACTAGACTATAGACTAGACTATAGACTAGACTATAGACTAGACTATAGACTAGACTATAGACTAGACTATAGACTAGACTATAGACTAGACTATAGACTAGACTATAGACTAGACTATAGACTAGACTATAGACTAGACTATAGACTAGACTATAGACTAGACTATAGACTAGACTATAGACTAGACTATAGACTAGACTATAGACTAGACTATAGATAGACTAGACTATAGACTAGACTATAGACTAGACTATAGACTAGACTATAGACTAGACTATAGACTAGACTATAGACTAGACTATAGACTAGACTATAGACTAGACTAAGACTAGACTATAGACTAGATATAGACTAGACTAGACTAGATAGACTAGACTATAGACTAGACTATAGACTAGACTATAGACTAGACTATAGACTAGACTATAGACCAGACTATCGACAAGACTATCGACAAGACTATAGACTAGACTATAGACTAGACTATAGACTAGACTATAGACTAGACTATAGACTAGACTATAGACTAGACTATAGACTAGACTATAGACTAGACTATAGACTAGACTATAGACTAGACTATAGACTAGACTATAGACTAGACTATAGACTAGACTATAGACTAGACTATAGACTAGACTATAGACTAGACTATAGACTAGACTATAGACTAGACTATAGACTAGACTATAGACTAGACTATAGACTAGACTATAGACTAGACTATAGACTAGACTATAGACTAGACTATAGACTAGACTATAGACTAGACTATAGACTAGACTATAGACTAGACTATAGACTAGACTATAGACTAGACTATAGACTAGACTATAGACTAGACTATAGACTAGACTATAGACTAGACTATAGACTAGACTATAGACTAGGACTATAGGACTAGACTATAGACTAGACTATAGACTAGACTATAGACTAGACTATAGACTAGACTATAGACTAGACTATAGACTAGACTATAGACTAGACTATAGACTAGACTATAGACTAGACTATAGACTAGACTATAGACTAGACTATAGACTAGACTATAGACTAGACTATAGACTAGACTATAGACTAGGACTATAGACTAAGGACTATAGACTAGACTATAGACTAGGACTATAGACTAGACTATAGACTAGACTATAGACTAGACTATAGACTAGACTATAGACTAGACTATAGACTAGACTATAGACTAGACTATAGACTAGACTATAGACTAGACATATAGACTAGACTATAGACTAGACTATAGACTAGACTATAGACTAGACTATAGACTAGACTATAGACTAGACTATAGACTAGACTATAGACTAGACTATAGACTAGACTATAGACTAGACTATAGACTAGACTATAGACTAGACTATAGACTAGACTATAGACTAGACTATAGACTAGACTATAGACTAGACTATAGACTAGACTATAGACTAGACTATAGACTAGACTATAGACTAGACTATAGACTAGACTATAGACTAGACTATAGACTAGACTATAGACTAGACTATAGACTAGACTATAGACTAGACTAGACTAGACTATAGACTAGACTATAGACTAGACTATAGACTAGACTATAGACTAGACTATAGACTAGACTATAGACTAGACTATAGACTAGACTATAGACTAGACTATAGACTAGACTATAGACTAGACTATAGACTGGACTATAGACTGGATAGACTAGACTATAGACTAGACTATAGACTAGACTATAGACTAGACTATAGACTAGACTATAGACTAGACTCTAGACTAGACTATAGACTAGACTATAGACTAGACTATAGACTAGGGACTATAGACTAGACTAATAGACTAGACTAATAGACTAGACTATAGACTAGACTATAGACTAGGACTATAGACTAGACTATAGACTAGACTATAGACTAGGACTATAGCTAGACTATAGACTAGACTATAGACTAGACTATAGACTAGACTATAGACTAGACTATAGACTAGACTAATAGACTAGACTAATAGACTAGACTATAAGACTAGACTATAGACTAGACTATAGACTAGACTATAGACTAGACTATAGACTAGACTATAGAACTAGACTAATAGACTAGACTATAGACTAGACGATAGACTAGACTATAGACTAGGACTATAGACTAGACTATAGACTAGACATAGACTAGACTATAGACTAGACTATAGACTAGACTATAGACTAGACTATAGACTAGACTATAGACTAGACTATAGACTAGACTATAGACTAGACTATAGACTAGACTATAGACTAGACTATAGACTAGACTATAGACTAGACTATAGACTAGACTATAGACTAGACTATAGACTAGACTATAGACTAGACTATAGACTAGACTATAGACTAGACTATAGACTAGACTATCGACGTAGACGATAGACTAGACTATAGACTAGACTATGACTAGACTAATAGACGACTAGACTATAGACTAGACTATAGACTAGACTATAGACTAGACTATAGACTAGACTATAGACTAGACTATAGACTAGATAGACTAGACTATAGGACTAGACTACAGACTAGACTATAGACTAGACTATAGACTAGACTATGACTCGTATAGACTAGACTATAGACTAGACTATAGACTAGACTATAGACTAGACTATAGACTAGACTATAGACTAGACTATAGACTAGACTATAGACTAGACTATAGACTAGACTATAGACTAGACTATAGACTAGACTATAGACTAGACTATAGACTAGACTATAGACTAGACTATAGACTAGACTATAGACTAGACTATAGACTAGGACTATAGACTAGACTATAGACTAGACTATAGACTAGACTATAGACTAGACTATAGACTAGACCTATAGACTAGACTATAGACTAGACTATAGACTAGACTATAGACTAGACTATAGACTAGACTATAGACTAGACTATAGACTAGACTATAGACTAGACTATAGACTAGACTATAGACTAGACTATAGACTAGACTATAGACTAGACTATAGACTAGACTATAGACTAGACTATAGACTAGACTATAGACTACTATAGATTGCTCCTAAGTTTTGTATTATATCTTTTTCGAAATGACAGTATCAATTCCTTCAATGACATTTAACATTGACATTGTTTAATATTTAATTATATTTGTTAGAATTCTTCCTATTGCCATTCCCATACTCTGTCGTCTGCTTTAAGTGTGATTTCGTGATAACAATTAAATACTTAATAAGTACATTTAATAAATCTTTCATAACAAATAGAAAACTTATGTTTGAACAGCAACAGAGATACATAGTAAGTAAATAAATATTTTACAATTACACAATACTGTTTATTGTAAATAGAACAACGTAAACAATATGTACTCAAGTATTAATACTAGACACCGACTCCTTGTGCTTGTATACTTATATATTTCTATGGAATCTTCACTGTTACATACAAGCAGACAAATAAATATATAGAAATCAAGAAAAAAAAAAAACAAAATCAAATAAAAAGCCAACAATAACCATTCAACTATAAACAAACAAAAATAGGAAAAAAATACGTATTTGTTTTATGTACAATACAAATAAACTCGAAATTTGTATGCGTAAACTTAAATGTATCCGGCAGTTCGAGGCGGCTGGTTTGAGCAAATCATTTTAGCTTTTAAGTAGTTGGGGTTTAAGTTGGTTACATAATTATTTATTTTGGTAAAAAGTTGTTTTAGGAGGAAGTTAATTTATTCAGTTACAGATTACAATCGCACTTTACATCTGTTATAAATGGACAATTGATTCTACAATAGTTTACTTCTGATGGGTTAAAACACACTTAAATGACAATTGACAACTTTCTTTCCGAATTACTTCTAGACACTAAAGTCGAAATTGAATTATTCTCTGCACTACAAAGAGTCTAGGAAGTAGTTATATATTTGGTTAAAGTATTGCCTGGAAGGGATACATTGACACTTTATTAAATAGCTGAATCTAATTTAGGAGAAGAAAATAATAAACTGAATAAACTGAACTGCTATTAGATTTCCTTATCTTAAAAAGGTGGTAAAAAATTTCTAAATTATTTGGAAAGAATTACAATATATTTAAAAATATAAAATTTTTTGAGTTATACTGTTTTTGCTAGAAAGTTAGCGGCATGTGCGTGTGTGCATTTCAAGCACTCTATAAATGTATACAATGCCAAATGTCTGTACGTGCAAGGAATTTCTTATGTTTATGAAAGCGAAAGGAGATAAAAAGAAAATTGTTTTATCTTCAATTGTTACCTTTGAACAATAGAATTTAAATCGAAAAAAAAAAATTATACAAATAAAAGTACTATGGTCGTCAGCAACGATTTCTTTGTATGCACTACCAAAATATTTAAAGTGCTAAAATTTTCTTTAGAGCAGCTTTTTATATATTTTGACTCAACAATCTAATATATACATAGATAAGCGCAAGGGCAAATAGACGGACGAGCAAATGATCAGATGATCACGAGAATTGGATCATAAGTAGTCCAAGCATCAGTATCAGTTCTCCGGTAGTTGGTATTTTCTCAATCGGCAACTTCTGACCCTCACCAGAGACTCTGGTAAAGTAAAGCACAAAAGGACCGATATTGTTCTATGTATGTTCGCCAACATATCACCCAAACAAACTACACCTCCAAATTAAACTGTAGAGTATCGTTAAAGCAATAACACTCTCAAAAGCTAAATTACAATTCCACTTTTAAATAAACACATACAAGTACGTATAATTTTCATATGAAAATATTCTCTTTATTACAATCAAAATAAAGACAATTATTTTGGAATAAAGACAAAAGAGAGTCGGCTCATCCCTATATAATGTATTTAAATGAAATGTGAAAAACAAAAGCTTAATCTGCCGTTATCTTAGACAAAAGCAAATAAGAAGAAAACCTTGGCATCAGCAAAATATTTAATTGAAATATCGTGATAATGGAAATATTTGTAAGTCATACATAAAAGGCATAAGTATTGTCTCTTTATTAATGTTAATTCGAAGTAAAACAATAAATTAATTTTGCTTAATTATTTTAATTAATCACAAGAAATCTTTAGTTCTCGGTAGTTCTATGTAGTAATTAATTAGAAGTTGTATGAACGATTTTATACTAATATACAAATTCTCAGAAAAAACTAATTTTGGAAACAATATTATTGAAATTTTTCTTCGAAATTTGTTTTGATTGCTGGCAAACGCTCTATATTAAAATTATAAAATTTTATTCTTCAAGTACATAAGTTGGATATCAAGTAAATCGAACATAAATTGGTTATGGGTATAATTAAAAATTTATTTAGTATTTATAGTAAAACTTCTATGTTGAATGTGGCCTTGATTAAAGCAATTTATTGATGATTATCTGATTTTTTGAAATTTTAATTAATTATCAGAGTGCAACAGGAAAAAATATAACCAAATATGGAAACCACTACGTAATAAAAGACCACAATAGCACCCTTATTTGTTTTGGGACCTCTGTGTCATTTTTGCAAAAAAGTTACTATTCTCTCACGCTCAAATCTTGCAACCCTTGCGGTATTTTGATTTATTCTCTGAGGCAAAGTTGTAGCTCTTATCACAAAGAATATATAAAATTAAAGAAACTTCATCTTGAGGATCAAAATCTTAAAAAAATCGATATTTTACGTATTAAAAATCTATTTCAAGTTCTTCTCTAAATAAGGCGTTTACTTAATATTTGTAATATCAATAAATAATTAACACGTATACGTACAGGTGTCGTTAATAAAGGCAGTGCAATGAAAAACAATATAAATCATTCCACTTGAAATGAAAAAAATGAAGTTTCTTGATTTTATATGTTCTTTATGACAAAAGCTACAAATTTGCCTTAGAGAGTAAATTATAATTCCAAACGATTAGCAAGATATGAGACTCAGAAAGTGATCACGTTTTCGCAAAATTGACAACGAGGCTACAAATCTTTCGGGACTATGACTTTGCAATTGCTTTCATTAATTATAGTTGAAAAAACATACTAAATTCAAAGAATTTAAAACTAAGAGTTTTATTGTGGCTAATTAATATTATTATAAACTAATTAATGACCGACTCTTACTTTATAATTGGCAGTGTAGCTGTCGTAAGTGATATGTAAAAGTTAAAGTAAATACAATACATACAAATATTACTACAACTCCAGTAACAAGTTGTCAATTTACATATTCCGAGTATTTTTCGAGTGCTTTCAATTAAAAATAAATTAAAATATTATTACATGATGTAATTATTTTGCACTACATATATATTTTAAAATAAAGCATCTTAACTTTTAACCTTTAAAATAAGCTGTGTAAACAAATAATAATTACATAACAAAATATCAACTCATGAGTGCTTTTCAATGCTTTATAACAATAAACTTAAGAGCATTTGGAAATTCCAAATTATTTTAAATGCAAAATATAACACAGTAGACACATTTAAAGCTTTCCAGTCACTGAATTTACAAATATACCCAGTAAACATTTTCTGTTGCATATGTCATATATTGAAACAATTGATCGTGGATTTAGCTCCACAATATGGGAAGATAGTTGGCTAAAATTTTAAATTTTTGTTAATTATTAATTAAGATTTTGCCAAAGAATATAAAGAGTTGCCATTAGGTACCTAACTCTAAGAATGTATTTTTAGAATTTCTGTATAAGTATTGGAGCTCCAAACACTTTCACCACTATTTCCAAACATACATAGTTGCACAAAATCGTACTTAGGAGAACAAAAATATTCCTCAAAACTCTTAGCTGTCCTAGAATCTGGGGGTTTTCTGTATAAATTAATTTTAAAAGTAGTACTGTTACAAACATAGTTAGTTAGTTAGTAAGTTAGTTAGTTAGTTAGTTAGTTAGTTAGTTAGTTAGTTAGTTAGTTCGTTAGTTCGTTAGTTAGTTCGTTAGTTAGTTAGTTAGTTAGTTAGTTAGTTAGTTAGTTAGTTAGTTAGTTATTAGTTCGTTAGTTAGTTAGTTAGTTAGTTTCGTTGTGTTAGTTAGTTAGTTAGTTTAGTTAGTTTCGTTAGTTCGTTTTTTAGTTAGTTAGTTAGTTCGTTAGTTGTTCGTTCGTTAGTTCGTTCGTTCGTTCGTTCGTTCGTTAGTTCGTTCGTTATTCGTTAGTTCGTTCGTTCGTTCGTTCGTTCGTTCTCGTTCGTTCTTCGTTCGTTGTTCGTTCGTTCGTTTTCGTTCGTTGTTCGTTCGTTCGTTCGTTTTCGTTCGTTCGTTCGTTCGTTCTCGTTCGTTCGTTTTCGTTCGTTCGTTCGTTCGTTCGTTCGTTCGCTCGTTCGCTCGTTGCTTTCGTTCGTTAGTTCGTTCGTTCGTTCGTTCGTTCGTTCGTTCGTTCGTTTCGTTCGTTCGTTCGTTCGTTCGTTAGTTCGTTCGTTCGTTCGTTCGTTCGTTCGTTTCGTTCGTTCGTTCGTTCGTTCGTTCTTCGTTCGTTTCGTTCGTTCGTTCGTTCTTCGTTCGTTCGTTCGTTCGTTCGTTCGTTCGTTCGTTCGTTCGTTCGTTAGTTCGTTCGTTCGTTCGTTCGTTCGTTCGTTCGTTCGTTCGTTCGTTCGTTCGTTCGTTCGTTCGTTCGTTCGTTCGTTCGTTCGTTCGTTCGTTTCGTTCGTTTCGTTCGTTGTTCGTTCGTTCGTTCGTTCGTTCGTTCGTTCGTTCGTTCGTTTCGTTCGTTCGTTCGTTCGTTCGTTCGTTCGTTCGTTCGTTCGTTCGTTCGTTCGTTCGTTCGTTCTTTCGTTCGTTCGTTCGTTCGTTCGTTCGTTCGTTCGTTCGTTCGTTCGTTTCGTTTTCGTTCGTTCGTTCGTTCGTTCGTTCGTTCGTTCGTTCGTTCGTTCGTTCGTTCGTTCGTGTTCGTTCGTTCGTTCGTTCGTTTTCGTTCGTTCGTTCGTTCGTTCGTTCGTTCGTTCGTTCGTTCGTTCGTTCGTTCGTTCGTTCGTTTCGTTCGTTCGTTCGTTCGTTCGTTTTCGTTCGTTCGTTCGTTTCGTTCGTTCGTTCGTTCGTTCGTTCGTTCGTTCGTTCGTTCGTTCGTTCGTTCGTTCGTCGTTCGTTCGTTCGTTCGTTCGTTTCGTTCGTTTCGTTCGTTTCGTTCGTTCGTTCGTTCGTTCGTTCGTTCGTTCGTTCGTTCGTTTCGTTCGTTTTCGTTCGTTCGTTCGTTCGTTCGTCGTTCGTTAGTTCGTTCGTTCGTTCGTTCGTTCGTTCGTTCGTTCGTTTCGTTCGTTCGTTCGTTCGTTCTTCGTTCGTTCGTTCGTTCGTTCGTTCGTTCGTTCGTTCGTTCGTTCGTTCGTTCGTTCGTTTCGTTCTTCGTTCGTTCGTTCTTCGTTCGTTCGTTCGTTCGTTCGTTCGTTTCGTTCGTTCTTTTCGTTCGTTCGTTTCGTTCGTTCGTTCGTTCGTTAGTTAGTTATCCCTCCCCCCCTTTCGTCGGCGGGTCTCTTGGGTTGTTCTGATGTTGTTACATACACAATTTTCGTCCGATACCACTACCCATCGGCTTCGCTTCATTTTCTGAGTCGATTTAGCTTTTAACTTTTGTGCGCAAGGTACAGGTCGCAATTTTCAAAATATTGGATGAAATTTGGCACACACTTTTTTGATCCGAGGACGAAGCCTATTGAAAATGGTTAAAATCTGTCTATTATTTTACCTAGCCCTCATACACAGAATCCCCCGAAAAGGGCTTCTGATCTCATAATTAGTTAAATATACCTATTCAAATATACCAATTCAAAGTCCCCTCAGAAAATTACTTGAATGTCTAAGATTAACTTATAAACAGGATATCGCGATGAATTCAGCGCAAATAAATATTATATAAAGATTTTAGCAAAAAGTATATACATATGAGAAAACTCACAAACGTACTAGTTTTATTATTATGAACCAAACACGTAAAACGAAATCGTTTAAAAAAGTATACCCTTCACCTTCGTGAGAAGGGTATATGTAAGTTTGTCATTCCGTTTGTAATTTAATTTAATGTCATTTTCCGACCCCATAAAGTATATATATTCTGGATCCTTATAGGTAGCGGAGTTGATTAAGCTATGTCCGTCTGTCTGTCTGTGTGTTTGTTGAAATCAGTTTTTAGAGGACCCCAGATATCGGCGAGATCCGAATCTTCTATAATTCTGTTAGACATGCTTTCGAGAAGATTTAAAATCAACAAAATCGGTCCACAATAACGGAGATATGAGCAAAAATCCGACACAACCTCTGAAAATTTCATAAAAAAGATAATTTGGTTCATGCTTTGATATAGCAACAACAACAACACTGCTTATTCATTGAGTGTTTCGTTTCATATGTTTGGATGGCTGTGTGTTTCATTGCCTTGTGTATATTGTTTTGTTTCTTGGTGCATTCAGTTTCGTATGTTTGGATGTCCTGTTGGTTTCATTGAGTTGTGTATTTTGTTTTTGCTTTTTTATACCCACCATCAAAAAAAGATGGGGGGGTATATTGTTTTTGTCATTCCGTTTGTAACACATCGAAATATTCATCTAAGACCCACAAAAGTATATATATTCTGGATCCTCATTAAATTCTAAGACGATCTAGCCATGTCCGTCCGTCTGTCCGTCTGTCCGTCTGTCTGTCCGTCTGTTGAAAACACGATAGAGTCCAAACGGAAGCAGCTAGCGAGCTGAAATTTTGCACAAATATTTTATATTGATGCAGTTTGTTTGGTATTGAAAATGGGCAATATCGGTCCACGATTTCGCCTAGCCCCCATATAAGGCCCCCTCAGAAAATGACATTAACGCTCGTAACTGACTAAAAGAAGAAGCTATAGCGATGAAATTCGACATAAACATATTTTTTAGGAATCTTAGTATCATTGTAAAATTTTATAAGGATCGGTCCATAATTGACCCTATCCCCCATATAAGGTCCCCCTCAGAAAATTACATTAACGCTCATAACTGACTAAAAAAAGCAGGTATAGCAATGAAATTCGACATAACCATATTTTATAGGAATCTTAATATCATTGTAAAATTTTATAAGGATCGGTCCATAATTGACCCTATCCCCCATATAAGGACCCCCTCAGAAAATGACTTTAACGCTCATAACTGAATAAAAAAAGCAGCCATAGCGATGAAATTCGACATATACATATTTTTTAGGAACCTTAATATCATTGTAAAATTTATAAGGATCGGTCTATAATTGACCCTATCCCCCATATAAGGTCCCCCTCAGAAAATGACATTAACGCTCATAACTGACTAAAAAGAGCAGCTATATTGATGAAATTCGACTTAAACATATTTTTTTGGAACCTTAATATTATTGTAAAATTTTATAAGAATCGGTCCATAATTGACCCTATCCCCCATATAAGGTCCCCCTCAGAAAACGACATTAACGCTCATAATTAAGAGCAGCTATAGCGATGAAATTCGACTTAAACATATTTTTTTGGAACCTTAATATTATTGTAAAATTTTATAAGAATCGGTCCATAATTGACCCTATCCCCCATATAAGGTCCCCCTCAGAAAACGACATTAACGCTCATAACTGACTAAAAAAAGCAGGTATAGCGATCAAATTCGACTTAAACATATTTTTTGGAATCTTAATATCATTGTAAAATTTTATAAGAATCGGTCCATAATTGACCCTATCCCCCATATAAGGTACCGCTCAGAAAATGACATTAACGCTCATCATTGTAAAATTTTATAAGGATCGGTCCATAATTGACCCTACCCCCCCATATAAGGTCCCCTTCAGAAAATGACTTTAACGCTCATAACTGTCCAAAAGAAGCATCTATAGCGATGAAATTCGAGATGAACATATTTTATAGGAACCTAAATCGCTTTGTAAAATTGTATATGGATCGGTTCATAATTGACCCTACTCCCCATATAAGGTCCCCTTCAGAAAAATACTTTGACGCTCAGAATGGTCTAAAATAAGCATCTATAGAAATTCGACACGAACATATTTTATAGAAACTTTAATATCATTGTAAAATTTTATAAGGATCGATCCATAATTGACCCTACCCCCCATATAAGGTCCCCTTCAGAAAATGACTTTAAGGTTCATAATTGTCTAAAAGAAGCATCTATAGCGATGAAATTCGACATAAACTTATTATATAGAAACCTAAATCGCTTTGTAAAATTTTATAACGATCGGTCCATAATTTATCCTACCTCCATATACGGTTCCCTTCGGAAAATGGCTTTAACGCTCATTACTAGCCTAAACTAAAATCGTTATAGAAAATTTGACGAGGATCGGTCCATAATTACCAAACGTCCCCTCAGAAAATAATTTTAACGCTTTTGCTACCTTAAAAATACAAGGACAGCGACAAAATTCGACAAAAATTTCCCTATACATAGATGTAAAAAATGAGAAAATTGTTTTGATAATACAAAAGCATCGATTCTTAAATATCAAAGTTTATTTATAAGGAAGCATTCCTTTTGGCAATGATTTGATGGTGGGTATACAAGATTCGGCACAGCCGAATATAACACTCTTACTTGTTTTTTTTGTATTTTAATTCTTACACATTTTTCGTATTTTAACTACGGTTCTCGTACTCAGACTATTGTTTAGGCGAAACAAATAAATTCTGTAGAATTCAAGTTTGGTAACAAATTTTATAATTATTATTACTGTTGTGGTGTGAATTGGTTGCTTATTATCTGCATATTAATAACCTTAAATTTGTTTAAATATCTACCAACGTTTAAAGTTTAATGTATTTATATGGCTTTGCTATATTATACCTCTTTTTACTACAGCTTCTCCTGTAGATTTCCAAAGTTCAAATTAAAACCTTTTTTTCCACTTTTACGTTCAGCTATGTTTTAATGATTTTATCCGATTATAGTACCACAGTCAATTGCTGTTTATTTACACCTACAACACTTCCCAATAAAGTAAAATATTCACATATTTTCCTTCAAACGAAATGGTAAAAATTCTAGTATTCATTGCTGAGATTGTCAGATTGGTCATTCTGGGAAAAAGTATCAATTCAAACACACGAAAACTTTCACCACAAGATAAATACATGTACATTTGATGGCTCAAATATGAAGACGAAATCATACCTATAAAATGACAGAGAAATCATGAAAAAAATCAACAAAAAAAGATTCAAGACTAAAGATTGTTCTATGGTAAAGAGTATAAAGTAAAAATTAGATAACATTTATCTACAGGCAAGTAATGCTGACGATGATGGTGGTAGCAATATGATTAGATACATATAAATCGGCTTTTACGTATATGTATGTATGTGTCAGTATTTTCTTTAATATAGTAGGTATATAAATGATTTAATATACTATTTTATTTAATTGACTTAATGTTTCAAATGACCAGCTATTTTATCGTATTAACCCTTTGAGGTCAAAAATAATTTATGTCGAGAAAAAAACTTGAAAATTTATATTAAATATAATTTAAGTACGCTGAATCAGGGAAAAATAATATTTTTTGAATTTGAATTTTCCCTAGTGAGTTATAGAAGGTCAATTTAAATGTAGAATATATTCGACATTCGAAAAATAGTCACCGAAAATTTTTTTATGAATATTTTTTTATGATATTGTTTTGTATAGTGTCTTCTTACACTTATATCAATACAATGCAATTAAATCTGTACACGGAAAGGGTTGAGGAGAAAGAAATTTGTATTGTAACTAATGTTGACTATTGTTTCTTATCTTGCGGTTTTTACGTTATTATTTATGTTAAACTTTATATTTAGTTTATTTACTTAATTATAACCTTAAGGATAAAGAACAAGAATGCCGTAGAAGCGATAACATTTAGCCAGAGCTATTGAAGTTTTATCCACAATAAAGTAAAAGAAATTAAATCTTATAGTAACGAGGCAATAGGGATAGGGCAATGCGAAAAATGTCATTGTGAGAAACTACTAACTAACTAACTAACTAACTAACTAACTAACTAACTAACTAACTACTAACTAACTAACTAACTAACTACTAACTAACTAACTAACTAACTAACTAACTAACTAACTAACTAACTAACTAACTAACTAACTAACTAACGAACTAACTAACTAACTAACTAACTAACTAACTACTAACTACCTAACTAACTAACTAACTAACTAACTACTAACTAACTAACTAACTAACTAACTAACTACTAACTAACTAACTACTAACTAACTAACTAACCTAACTACTAACTAAACTAACTAACTAACTAACTAACTAACTAACTAACTAACTAACTAACTAACTAACTACCTAACTAACTAACTAACTACTAACTACTAACTAACTAACTAACTAACTAACTAACTAACTAACTAACTAACTACTAACTAACTACTAACTAACTAACTACTAACTAACTAACTACTAACTAACTAACTAACTAACTAACTAACTAACTAACTAACTAACGACTAACTAACTACTAACTAACTAACGAACTACTAACTAACTAACTAACGAACTAACTAACTAACTAACTAACTAACTAACTACTAACTAACTAACTAACTAACTAACTAACTAACTAACTAACTAACTAACTAACTAACCTACTAACTAACTACTAACTAACTAACTAACTAACTAACTAACTAACTAACTACTAACTAACTACTAACTAACTAACTAACTAACACTAACTAACTAACTACAACTACTAACGAACTACTAACTAACTAACTAACTAACTAACTAACTAACTAACTAACTACTAACTAACTAACTAACTAACTAACTACTAACTAACTAACTAACTAACTACTAACTAACTAACTAACTAACTACTAACTAACTAACTAACTAACTAACTAACTAACTAACTAACTAACTAACTACAACTACTAACTAACTACTACTAACTAACTAACTAACTAACTAACTACTAACTAACTAACTAACTCACTAACTACTAACTAACTAACTACTAACTAACTAACTAATAACTAACTAACTACTAACTAATAACTAACTAACTAACTAACTAACTAACTAACTAACTAACTAACTACTAACTAACTAACTAACTAACTAACTAACTAACTAACAACTAACTAACTAACTAACTAACTAACTAACTAACTAACTAACTAACTAACTAACTACTAACTAACTACCTAACTAACTAACTAACTACTAACTAACTAACTAACTAACTAACTAACATACAAGGTATATTGTCAAGTTACTGGAAAGTAAATAGAAATACAGAAACTGAATTGTATTGAATCAATGTGTGGAAAAATTGTGTTAAGAGGTTTCATTCAGCTTGAATGGATTAGAACAATATTTTGAGTGAAAACAAGAATTTGTTTATGCGAGACGACAAATACTTTAAAATGGTCATAAAGGATTACTTACTATGACTGCAGAATTATTTATGAGGAAAAACAAATTGTGAAGTTTTCTATATGACAACATTAAATATTGAAATGTACTTGAGCATTTATTTTAAAAAGATGTTTTTTTTTTTGCTGTTTGAAGGTTTTATAAAATTTAAGCAATTTTTATTTACATTTTTGATTAGGACTTCCAAAAGTAAGGGAATATTAATGACAGTATACAATATGAGAAAAACTTATTTAATTTTTTTGGTATAATGTACTGCTATCTAATTCTTATCAACATTATACTATAATTTTTTTTAACCGCATATATTTAAAAAGATCAATAATCAAATAGTTCATAGCCATATAGATATACATGACAAAAGCCAATTGACTACAACCTATTCCCTAACTTCATTACAACCGCGACCAGACATAAAATCCCAAGGTTTTGTTTTTTTCTTCTTTTTTTTAATAAAGAAATAAATCCTAATTTGTAATAATTGACGCACTAATACCAACGTACAAGAAAATAATATAATAACTTTTCTCCAACAATCCAGGGATGATAAAGAAACAGCAATCTCCATAATTTATTAATGCATTAATTTGATCAAATATATTTTAAGGATTTATTATAAAAGACTGACAACGAAACGATAAGAGAAAAACTTACAGCATAAATATTGTTTTGACACAATACACCGACAAAATACTGCCTAATTTCGGGGGGGGCTTTCAAAATATTACAACAAATAACAAGCCAATTGATTAATGGTTAGAAATGAAATTAATATTAATCGTAACGTATCAATAGAATGCATACACTACCCACCATATCTATTTCTGTTTAGATTTGTTTTAATAAGTGTTAAATAACTTATAATTTATCATATTAAATTTTGGAAAGTTTTTGATAAGGAAAAACCCTTAAGTACAACAAATAAAACTGTGACTGTAATTATAAGTTAAGCACAAACTACCATACTTTGCATTAAATTACGTTTAATTACTTAGTATTTTTTGTAGTACAAAGAGCAGTTTAGCTTGTACAATTAGAAGTTTAATAAGAAATGGAAATAAAATCAAAAGCTATATTAATAACACCACCACTACATATAAAAAACCAAGAAACAAAGACTAGTGTCTCCCAGTTATGTCCAAAGTCATGCAACTTTTTATGGTCACCAAAAGATTAGTGGCCTTGTGTCATTTTCACAAAAAAGTTATCATTTTCTCCGGCTCATATCCTGCAAACTTTTCGGAATTTTGCCTCTCTGAGGCAAAGTTGTAGCTCTTGTCATAAAAAAACATATAAAATCAAAGGCACTTCATCTTCATTTTCAAAATCTTAAAAATCGATTTTTTACGTGTTAAAAAACTAGTTCAAGTTCTTCTCTAAATTAGGCGTATACTTAATATTGTAATATCAATAAATCCTTAACACGTATACGTATAGGTGTCGTTAATAAAAACAGTGAAATTTCACAATGTAAAACTTTCGACTTAAGTTGAAAAAAATTAAGATAAAAATTTTATGATTTGATGAGGAATTTTGGATCAAAGAGACCCTAGGCTAATGAAAATTTAATTAAGACGATTTTTGAACAAGATTTAACATAATTTTGCGCTCCTTTACAAGTGTCTCAGGTGGGAATCGATCACACGACCTATACTAATTTCGAACTACCGGCAGTACGATGATAGTAATAAAAGCATTATATATGTAAATCAAGTTCGAAGAAATTCATTGAGAAATTGGCCTCTATATGGTCTATTGTGCTTTCTTTTACAATTGTCTCTGGAGGGATTGGAACACATGACCTATACTATCTTCGAACTTACCGGGAGTACGATGAAAATAATGTGGCAGTATCCAGCTTATTCTAAGTCGATGAAGTTTTCCAGTTCTCTAATATTCTTTCAGATGAGCTTCTATATCGTTACTGGCAGGATGACTAATGAATTAGAAAGTATTTATATTACACATTATTAATAAGACCTTATTAGACTACTTTTATGTAATCCAGGCGATATGTAGTAGTCCATTAAAAAGTATGTTGTTAGATAAATAATTACAATTGAAAGCCATTACCCAGTTTTTGCTGGGAGGATTATATATGTAAATCAAGTTCGAAGAAATTCATTGAGAAATTGGTCTCTATAGGGTCTGTTCGGCTTTCTTTTACAAGTGTCTCTGGAGGGATTCGAACACATGACCTATACTAACTTCGAACTTACCGGGAGTACGATGATAGTAATGTGCAGTATCCAGTTTATTCTGCATCGATGAAGTTTTTTAGTTCTCTATTCTGCTTTCAAATCATTCAAATGATTATAGTTAGATGACACCACCTCCAGTCTATCAGACTAGAACACTTACTACTAACCTACCGGACTAGGACACTAACTACTAACTACCATATATTATTCTGGGTTCTTATTCTAAGACGATCTAGCCATTTGCGTCCGTCCATCCTTCTGTGCATCTGTCTATCTGTCTGCCTATCTGTCTGTCTGTCTGTCTAAAGATAGAGTCCGAATAACCAGAAGGCTAAACACTTATATTAATGACCATTGTTTGATGTTGAAAATAGACAGTATAGATGAATGATTTCACATAGCCTCTATATAAGAACACTTACCCGTAGTTTTGTACGAAACCTTTCTTACATGATTTCGTTTTAACATGATTTTTTTATTTATCATGTTAAAGAATGGATGGAAATTACCTCGATTGCAAGATTTTTTGAATTAATTTTTGATAACGCTCATTATTGGCTTTAAAGTACCGATATAACAACATATTACGACAATCAAGGCATAATGGGCCTAAATGATTTGCTTTTTAAAATTAATCTTTTTTTAAATCGGAAGAACTTAAACTGCAATTGATCCAAGTGTGGTTGACTTTAAATTTACTGAATAATCTGGGTTTGTTTGTTATCGCTAACAGGAAATCGGTAATGGTAAATAATACAAATACACTACTGAAACCATCTTCAACCAAACAGTGTTTACTATGAATATTATACAACTTCTTTTATATTGTCTTACAGTTTTAATATTTGATCTTATTTATATAATCTCTAACTTTTAAATGATTCAAATTCTTAAAAAAATAATTAAACAATCTTAACCATACTTTGATTAAATCTAAAATGTTCGTGTAATTTCTGCAAATACTTTATACATTTTCAATTACCTAACAGTCATACGCCTTGATGTACATATATTCTTCGAAATGAAAAACTATTAAATATTAATCATCTTACAATATTCATAAATACTAAAAATAAAAGATTAGATTTTTTTTGAAAAGTTTTAAGCTTTGAGTGGTTTTTGAAAGAAACTACACAAAAACACAAGAAAACC
Source organism: Lucilia sericata (assembly GCF_015586225.1). Classification (NCBI taxonomy): domain Eukaryota; kingdom Metazoa; phylum Arthropoda; class Insecta; order Diptera; family Calliphoridae; genus Lucilia; species Lucilia sericata. Next base: position 403,531 of record NW_023994250.1, read on the forward strand.
CAACACAAAAACTAAGTTGATAAGTTTCGTTTTTGCAAACAGTTTGGTTGAATTAGTTTTTATCTTTGTTCATTTTTTGTAACATTGAAATTTTATGAAATTTTTATTTTTTTGGATTTTTGCTAACAAAAGTTTGTTTTCCCATTTGGTATTTTTTTTTTCGTTTACAACTGCAGGTGTTTTTTGTTTTGGAATATTAAACATCCTGTTTTATTGAGATTGTGTGTGTCTGTGTTGTTTTGTGTTGGTTTCTAAAGGTCAAAGTGTGTTCTTAAACATAGTTATTTCTTGTTGTAGTTTGTTGCCATATTTCGTTTCTTTTTCAACACTAAACTGTATAATGTTAGAATGAAATTGAAATATTATTAGGCTAAGAAGGCCGTTTTGAAAGTTATTTAAAATGTCCAATACTACTATAGAAAGAAGAAATCAAACGATTTCTACAATCCTCAAATAAATAAAATTTCTTATGAAACCTTCTCGTTCTGTCCTCGTACACAAACTTGTTTAGATGTATATGTGTGAGTACAAATGTTTACCTTCCTTTATTTGTGCAGATATAAAGGGCGGTATAAAAGATGAACATTTACTTAACAAATATTTGAGCTTTATGAAAACTCTGCAGAAATTTTCATACAAGGGTACGAGTAAATTTAAAAAAAAATAAGTAAAAAATATCATAAATTTTTAAAACACATGCTTCTCGAAAGAAAAGTCAAAGTTCTTTTAAAATAATAACGGCAACAGTGGCAGCAACAATAACAATATATATTAACAAGACGAACACAAAGGAATGTCAGTCCTTCTTAAATATGTCAACATACACATTTCGTACATGTATTCATACAACGGCAGTTTAAGGTTAAAAGACATTTTTCTTAATACAGCCAGCAGAGATTCTTATAAATACATATACATAACACGAATCCTTCCTTATATAAAAACCTATTCTGTGTATAAGTGTTAAACCATTTTTCTACAGTGTATGTGTGTCTGCGTGTTGTTAACAATTCTTTTCTTTCTTTTGTTTGGAATATATTTTCTCATGTTTCTGTCAACTTTTGTATTGTATCTAGTTGAATGTCTGTGTATTTGTTTAATAATAAAATATAAACAAAATATGTATAAGGCTCTAATAATAACAATAATATGAATATAAGCAACAAATGTTTTCCTTCTTATAATTTAGTTTGAGACGTTTGTATTTTTTGTTATTTTAAATTAACATGATATACACAAATTATACAATATAACCGGGAAATGGTGGGGATGACCATTTCAACTTCTGTTAAGGTGAAAGTCAAAAAGGATTTTGGTGGTTAAGTTCTAATGATAGTTTTCATCTAATTTTTGTTTAAATCAATGAATCTCCTTGAAATTATTCAGAAAAATTTTCATCACAAGACAACAGTCAACATAAAATATAAAATATAAGCGGCTGTTTATGAAATTTGGAGAGTACAAATTCAAAAAAAAAAAAACTTGTTTTTATTACATTATTTCTCTACTTGTATTTCGAGCGGATTTTTTTCCATATACATCTGCCATCTGAGACCAAAGACAATGTAGATGCTACTAATCCAAAGTCTGTATTCAATTTGAACTTACATTTTTCCGACCCTATAAAGTTTATATATTCTGGAATCCTTATAACTAGCGGAGTCGATTAAGCCATGTTCGTCTGTACGTCCATCCGTCTGTCTGTCTGTCTGTCTGTATTTCTGTCTGTCTGTTTGTCTGTCTGTCTGTCTGTCTGTCTGTCTGTCTGTCTGTCTGTCTGCCTGTCTGTCTGTCTGTCTGTCCGTCTGCCTGTCTGTTAGTCTGTCGTCTGCCTGTATGTCCGTCTGTCTGTTGAAATCAATTTTCCGGAGATCTCATTATCTTCGTGATCCAAATATTATATAATTCTGTCAGACATACTTTCGAAAAATCAGCTAAATCCTTCCGACGTTTACTTAATTACACTGGTCTGCAATGAAACACTCCTTTAACAAAATATTTATGTACAATGAATGATATTACCAAGCTGAGTCTACTTTCGATTTCTTCTCCTTCACAATTGTTGATAATTCCCTTTTTTTGAGGGTATAAGGCTGATGTCAGAGTGCCTGCTACAAGCAATGCGAAGCTTTGCGCTACAAAACCTTTCCTTGTGTTTTCCTATGTATCATGTCAGAGTGAAAGCGAAGCTTGATGCGAGAAAACACAAACAAAAGTTTGTAGGGCAAGCTTGTAGCAGGCACTCTGACATCAGCCAAAGACTACAAACTTTTGAGACCATAGGTAGCTCCGTCTGTCAGTAATAACTTTTAAAGTTCAAAAACATGAAAAATATGATGAAATTTTTAGTTTTATTTTTGTATCCATTCGGATAATAATTGTAAAGTTTATAAGATATTTGTTCAACACTGTTCAAAAGAGTTGGATACACTTCTAGAGAAATATAGCTCATATTATATCCATGAAGGATCGACTAAAAATAGTTGTATGATGAGAAAATTTTAAAATATGATTTAATAAGTATCGTAATTTTCCATCGAATGATGTATATATCATCATCGCATGAGGTACCATAGTCAGCAAGTAATCTCAAAAGTAGAGAGAATATTTGTAGAGCCACAAATACTTAAACTCATAAAGGATGAAGTATTTAAAATAGGCTTAATGAAGTAGAAAATGAGCCTTAGCTCGCTAGTTGAGAACTGTAAAAATTCAAGAACTGCTCTCTACATATCAAGATTTTAAATTTTAAAAATCTTGGTGCAGTATCAAATGGACATGGCGAATGGTTCCACCAGGACATATTACAAATAGGAAGAAGATACAACGTCAAAAGTAATGCTTGTGGTTTTTGTTGATCTAATTGAGGTGAAACAACAGTGAATAGAAAATAGGAACTTTTCTCTTTTTTTTAAGGAAATCATAAGAAATAGAGACATATTGACCTTGCTATCAAATCTAATATAAAACAAATAACGGGCTTGTGAAGCTGTTAATTTAATAACACACTATATATTTAGAAAAAAATAATTGAACCGTTAGGACACCGATGTCCCTTAGGAGTCAGAGTTTGTATATGTGAGAGATAGCTAATATACTGCTATTATTAAGACAGTTTATAGCGTTAAAGTCATTTTCTGAAGAAGATCTTATAAAGGGAATTGGGTTAATTATCAGTCGATTTTCACATGAATTTGTAGTGATAAGTTATGAGCATTAAAGACATTTTCAGAATGGTACCTAGGTGCATAAAACTAACTTGAATAATTTGATCACGATTTCTGCCTAATTAACTTATTTATGACACATTAAACTGTATTCAAGCTGCCACTTGTATGGGGGCTAGGTGAAATCGCTGACCAATATTCCCCATTTTCAATACTAAAAAAAACCTTATAGACCTTTTGGATGTAGGTCTCTATCGTGCTTTCAACAGAAAACGGACATGGCTAGATAGTCGTAGAATTTATCTGGGACTAAATGGCAATTCCGAGGGTCTACAACCAATCTCGAACAGACGGACGGATAGAAAATTATTCTGGCCCAATTGGTATAGATTAAGTTGGTTGTATGGCCAATATTTATATGCATCACAATCATCAGCAAAAACCCATAATATCTTCCAAACTATAGGGGTGTAGGGTATAATCATATTAAATTCTTTCCCAACTAATAAATATTACTGGTCATTAAACGGAAAAGGTACATTTATCTAATATATTAAAGCACATGATGCTGTTACTTATTTACAATTAATTATCCTTTTTACTTCTACAGTTGAAAAAACAACGTCAACTAAAGCTCTTATCAATTCCACAAATCTCACGTTTTATATACATAAATTTTTGTGGGGTTCTGTTTTAAAAGAAAATAAAAATGTATAATATTTATACATTTGTTTTCTTGAAAATGTTACTTGTTTTTTGAAAAGTTGCCATAAATGAGGCTAAAAGTTTAATGTCCATAAAACATTGTGGTAATATATATTAAATCTTTGAAACAAAAAACAAGAGAATAAACCCCCTTACCATAAGTATTTAATAACTTGGCCTAAATACTGGGGAAATATTTCTTTTTAGCAAACATCCTAGTGGCAAGAGTTTTTTGGCAAGAGAAATTGTTGCTATACACACACAGACACACACACAAAACTTCATCAATTTTTAATGCAGTGAAGCTTACAGCAATGAAATTGTTCATAGCAGTTGGTATGATGATTATGTTTTAATTAATATTAAATAACAATCATACGTACGGTTGCACATTGTGCGGGTAATTGGTTAAAGAGTATTAATCATACGCCGGGAGGTTTCCAAAGAAACGAGCATTTTTTTTAAACATTTTTAATTTTTTTCAACAGAAATTTAATTAAATATTAATCAAAATATTTTATACTATTCTGCATAACTGCATATTTATTTAAAAATCAATAAAAAATTTTACTCACCTCTATTTGTTGCCGTTTATTTTGGGAAAAACTGTTAATTACTTAAAATAACCTTAAACATAAATACTGTATATGTAACACTTATCAAACACATAACACATTATCTAAAAACACTTAAAGAACAATATTTATTTAAAAACACATTTTGTTTTCTATTAAATGAAATTTGTATTTTTAATTAATTATTTTGGGGTTTTGCTTAAAATTGCTTAAATTAAAACTTTTTAATTATGATTTGTTGTTATTTTAATTTCTTTTTATATATTTTTGTTTTTTCTTTTTTTAGATTTAGTTTCTTTTGGCTTTAATTTCCTTTAATATTATGGCTTAAAGCACTTTTTATACAAATTTTGTATATATTTTAATGGGCTTAATGTTTTATGTCTTTTGTTTTTTTTTTTTTTTGGTCTCAAGTTTCAATTTCTCTTATTTCTTATACTAAATAATTTATTTATTCCTTAAATTGTTTCCGCTTATTTAGGTTTTATGTTGAACGTTGCTTAACTTTGTTACTACTGACTGACTTGTTATCCAGCATCTGTGTTTTTATTTCGATTTTCTTATAACGTGTTGTAACCAGGCAAAAATTCACCACAGACATTATGGCTCTAAGGATTAAGTGACAAAAGGGGAGTGTGGAAGGAAAACGGAAAAGCTTGTTATTGTTTTGTAGCACAAAAGGAGAGAGAAGAGTACGTACGTACGAAAATAAAAGGGAAGACGAAGATAAAGTGCTTTTTTTTGGAAAAAAAGAATTATAATGAGAAATGTTCCTTTGTATAGAATTTAAAATTGATCAGTTGAATTTTAATTTTGTTTAAAATACTTTTTTATGAAAAAATCATGAAAAAGAGAACTAAATTTTTAAAATTAAAATTTCTTTAAAAAAAATATTGCACTAAAAATATAACTGTTACCGAAATTTCATTTTTTTATAAAAATATTTTCATTAAAAATTTCTAATATATTTTAAAAAATCCGACGCAAAAAATATTTGTTTTGTTAAATAGGGATTTTTTATAATTTTTAAAGAGTTTTTTACTAAATATGCGTGTTTTTATTGAGATAATAAAATTTAATTCAGTTTAGAACTAAAATATAAGTGAACTATAAAGGAAGAAGAACTGAACTGAAACTGAAAAAGAGCTGAAATCGAACTGAAATAGAACTTAAATAGAACTTAAATAGAACTTAAATAGAATTGAACTAGAACTGAACTAGAATGAACTAGAACTGAACTAGAACTGACTAGAACGAACTAAACGAACTAGAACTGAACTAGAACTGAACTAGAACTGAACTAGAACTGAACTAGAACTGAACTAGAACTGAACTAGAACTGAACTAGAACTGAACTAGAACTGAACTAGAACTGAACTAGAACTGAACTAGAACTGAACTAGAACTGAACTAGAACTGAACTAGAACTGAACTAGAACTGAACTAGAACTGAACTAGAACTGAACTAGAACTGAACTAGAACTGAACTAGAACTGAACTAGAACTGAACTAGAACTGAACTAGAACTGAACTAGCACTGAACTAGAACTGAACTAGAACTGAACTAGAACTGAACTAGAACTGAACTAGAAAAAGAGATTTCAAATTAATTAAATGTAGACTTATGTATGTCTGTTGAACTATCTTCATATACGCATATTCTCTCAGTATTTTTTTAATTTCCTTTATGTGCTCTTTTGCCTTTGGTTTTATTTGTCCTCTCTTTCTCCGTATTACAATATTTATGTGTCCTTGTACATAGTGGTGAATAAATGGCATGCGGCATGTGTACATTTGAATGTGTGTTTGTAAAACAAACTAAACACGCGGTAAAATACTACAATTGGCACATGTTTAATACGCCCTAGGAAATAAAATTGGTAAAAAACTTTTTTTTTGTGTTTTATTATAGAAGTTTCCAAAACACTCTTACTTCACATTTTTATACGGATTTAAAACAAAGTTCACAGAAAAGATCCATTGTTATTCTATAACAGTTTATAATTTTCTATAAATATAGTTTAAAATGTTTGCCGCTGAATTTTATATAAATTAATTAGTGTACTTTTGTTGGTTTTAAAATTTTGCAAATTTTTTAAATAAATTTCAAATTAAATCATATTTTGAAAAATTTTTTAAACTGTATTTTTGTCTGTATTTTTGCAATTTTCACCTTTAAAACTCAGGTGTTTTAAAATTTAAATTAGATTTTTTTCTCTTCTACAAATATTGTATACAGAAGTACAAGCAAACATAGGCAAACAGCCCTGTAGTTTGATAAAGAAATAGGATATCCTTTTTGCAAAAATATTTTCCCAAATACTGATTAACTCAAATTTTATGATCCGGAGTTGGTTAGATGCATTTGTAATGTAAGACATAGAAGTGCATAGTAAATTGCCTATTTTTATTAAAACCATAAATTTTCTCACTATACCCCGAACTGCCGGAATTTATGATTATTTATATGTATAGGTAGATACAAATATCTGTATGCAAAATATATAAATGCAGACAGGAGATAAATATATTTGGCAATGTTTTTAAAAATATTTGTTTTGTTAACAAAACAGCTTATTTAACTTTTTTCTAAAACTTACTTTTTTACTGTTTGCCAAACTCTACAAGTTTTAAGAGCGCATGACAATGGTTTTAAATATTACATTCATTTGATTTTTCTTTTTTTCTGGCACACTTAACTTTAAGCGGAATTATTTTGTTGAAAAAGTTGGTCGTTGTGTGAAACTTTATGATTTTCCTTTGTAAAGACAACATTTTAAAATGTACCTTTTTGCTATCGTGTTTAAAAGGTAAAATACTTGTTTTGTATCGAAGTATTATAAATAAGAAAAAATGTTATGGAATTGAAAACTAAATTCTCAATTGAAGCATGGCTTGAATAAGGACTTACAGACCATTATTCTTTTTATCGTTTTCTTCTTTAAGTGGTCTGTTAACTTAAATATATTCTTTGAATTCAGTAAAATTTTACTACTAATTTTGGCTACAAGATTTAACAAAAATATTGAACAGCAATATACTATCATATACATATATACATATATATGAAATAATATAAAAATTATTTAATTCTTAGATTTTATACCGTTTGTATTGTCTACCGTAAAATTTCCCAACTGGCTTATACGCTGTTTTTCGCATGCATGTTTATATTATTTAAAACATTGTGTAAACGAACGTGTAACATAAAACGATTTATTAATGTATTTTGAAGTTGAAGGACCTTATTACTAAAAGGGATATGTTTGGCAGAAGTGTATTTAATCTTAGCTAAAGGTCATGTACTTCTTAGTTCTTATTTTTGGTAAGGAAGGTACACGTTTGTAAACGTTTATGATATGGCAACATTGAAAAAAAGGGCGGAAACAAACAACGAAAGAACGAACGACGAACGAACGAACGAACGAAGAAACGAAGAACGAACGAACGAACGAACGAACGAAGAACGAAGAACGAAACGAACGAAGAACGAAACGAAAGAACGAACGAACGAACGAACGAACGAAGAACGAACGAACGAACGAACGAACGAACGAACGAAAAGAACGAACGAACGAACGAAGGAACGAACGAAACGAACGAACGAAAGAACGAACGAACGAACGAACGAAACGAACGAACGAACGAACGAACGAACGAACGAACGAACGAACGAACAACGAACGAAACGAACGAACGAACGAACGAACGAACGAACGAACGAACGAACGAACGAACGAGAACGAACGAACGAACGAACGAACGAAGAAAGAACGAAGAACGAAACGAACGAACGAACGAACGAACGAACGAACGAACGACAACGAACGAACGAACGAAACGAACGAACGAACGAACGAAACGAACGAACGAACGAACGAACGAAGAACGAACGAACGAACGAACGAACGAACGAACGAACGAACGAACGAACAACGAACGAACGAACGAACGAACGAACGAACGAACAACGAAACGAACGAAAACGAACGAACGAACGAACGAACGAACGAACGAACGAACGAACGAACGAACGAACGAAACGAACGAACGAACGAACGAACAACGAACGAACGAACGAACGAACGAACGAACGAACGAACGAACGAACGAACGAACGAAACGAACGAAGAACGAACGAACGAACGAACGAACGAACGAACGAAAAACGAACGAACGAACGAACGAACGAACGAACGAACGAACGAACGAACGAACGAACGAACGAACGAACTAACGAACGAACGAACGAAGAACGAACGAACGAACGAAAACGAAGAACGAACGAACGAACGAACGAAAGAACGAACGAACGAACGAACGAACGAACGAACGAACGAACGAACGAACGAACGAACGAAGAACGAACGAACGAACAACGAAACGAACGAACAACGAACGAACGAACGAACGAACGAACGAACGAACTAACTACAAACGAACGAACTAACGACGAACGACTAACGAACGAACGAACTAACGAACGAACGAACGAACGAACTACAACGAACGAACGAATAACGAACTAACGAACGAACGAACTAACGAAAACTAACTAACTAAAACTAACTAAACTAACTAACTAAGAACTAACTACAACTAAAACTAACTAACGAACTAACTAACAACTAACTAACTAACAACTAACTAACTAACTAACTAACTAACTAACTAACTAACTAACTAACTAACTAACTAACTAACTAACTAACTAACCAACTAACTAACTTTCAGAAGCTCTATCTAAAATCTACCTGCACCATCGTAGGGAAACTATACCGAGTTCCTGAGAAACTAGTTAGAAATAGATTAGGAAATTTTGACCCATTAAGCTTCTAATCTATACCTTATCTAGTCCACCTCCTATTGCATTCGATCGATAAGAACTCTATTTATTGGATATTCTTCACTTCAAACTGAAGTATCCAAAATTGGTTTTATACATTACTGATTTCAGAAGATGAATAGAAGCCAAAAAAAAAAAAGATCAAGGTTAATTAATTCATTATTATAGAAACAAAAGTATCAAACTATATAAATGTAGGGTATACATATTTGAAAGTATTAAACAAAGAATAATAAGAAGTTGGACTATGACATTGTTTTACAAACAATAACATATCACTCTCCACACAGACGAATTTTGTGCGAATTCAACACACTGTTGAAAATCCGTCTCTCTCATAACACTTCAAAACTTTTTCGCGAAAATATGAAGATAATTTCACTTCTTGCACATTTTCTTACACACACAATACATTTGTTTGTTTTTTGCGCATTTTTACACCGTTTAATAGCCCGAAATACTTTTATTTTTTGTAAACAAAAAATATATTTTTTTAATTTTTTACAATTAATTTTTGAGGAATTTAAATAAATCTGGAAAAAACGAAGTTGTTGTTTGAGTATTGGAAATTGGAAATAAATGTAAAATATACAATACTAATAAAAAAATTCTACCAATACATTCTTAGAGTTAGGTACCGAATGACAAGTCCTTTAGGTACCAACTGACAAGCCCCAATTTCTTTATATTCTTTGGTATTAAAGTATTATGTAAAATAAAGTATGAAACATTTGACATTTATTTAAATAATCAATATGTATATATATATTTTATATTTTTTATTTATTACATTTTTTTTTTGAAAAAAATAAACTTATATAATTGTTATTAAATGTTGTTTAGAAAGAGAACTTACTTTAAGTAAGTATATGGCAATAATTGATGAAAATGTTTGATATCTATATAATTAATAGGCAAGACGATTTTTTGTGACCCCTTTTACTATTACAGTATACATCTGATTTTGGCAAAAAAATATATAATTTTAAAGGTATTTGTTCACAGATGTGCACAATAAGGTGGGTCGAAAAAAAAAGTTGAGTCAGTCACCCCCTACGATTAAAGATATGTTAATAACATTTCAAAAAATATAAAAAATATTTTTTTGCCACGCCTAGAAATACCGCCCTTTTTGTTTTTTATATATAACGTCGCCATTTTAAGTCCGATTGTAACATATAATATATCAATATTTATGGCTTGACTGTAGCTATATTTCACCCTCTGACAATTTTTTAATTCGACATCATATTCTATACTCGACATTTAATTACATGAGCTCTTTGCTTCTAAAATGCTCACTTTTATGCATAAACAGCTATTTTACAGGTATTTAAAACTACCTGTATAGTTCTAACTACAAACAATTAATTAAAACAATTGCTAGGGATATGGTCGAAAACTATTTTTTCAAATTAATTTACAATACAAAAATTTCATTCTGCCCCCTATCTTAACACAAGAAAGATAATTTTATTCAGCATTTTATTTTATTCATTAATAACAAAATCACGTAGGTACATAAAAACTAAACATTTTATTTTATAAAAATCGATGAAAAATTAAGGAGTTTATAAAAATATTTCATGTTTTTACCATACAATTACTTGCATGTTTCTCGTTTTTTTTTTTTTTTAATTTTCAAAAATGTTTATACTAATTTTTATAAAATGTAATAAATTTATTTAAAGATATATTAACTTTTCTTAAATAGTTATATATTTTTAAAGAAGTTCTTGAAATAAAAACTAATAAAAAACAAGTAGGAAAGTATAGTCGGGCATGGTCGACCATATAATATCCTACACCATGAGTATATTTTTTAAATTTTTATTTTTCATAAAAAAACTTTTATATTGAATTTTACCTTAATTCCAAAGTATTTAAGCAAGTTATTGATAAAAATCAAAATTTTCTAAATGAGGCTTTATATAGGAGTATAGGTCAAATATGGGCCAATCCTTATTACATTTGGGAAAAGGATATATTTTTATTTTATTATTATTCTTTATTAGATTATAATTTAATTATAAACTAATACAAATTATAGAGCACTAGCTGCTAAGACTATCGGCTCTTATATTTTTAAATAACAGTTAGTTTTGTTTCATTGCGATACAAATGGTTACAAGTCAATTTTAGACGTCTAAGACATTTTTTGAAGAGGGGTTTGTATGGGGGCTAGGGTCAAATAAGGGCCAATCATTACGGAAATCTGCAGTGTCATTTATACTTATATAAAACTTATTTGTGTTAATTTTTAGAGAGATAATAGTATATTTAACGTAATTATGGCATAAAAAGCCCAAATCGGGAGGTACGGTTGTATGGGGGCTTGGTGAAATAATGGACCGAATTTGGGCTTCGTCCCTGTGCCCAAAAACATGCTTGGTCCAAGTTTCATCAAATTATCTTGAAAATTGCGGCCTGTACCTTGCGCACAAGGTTTAGATGGACAGCCAGCCAGCCAGACAGACGGACGGACATGTCTTAATCGACTCAAAAAATGATTCTGAATCGATCGGTATACTTTAAGGTGAGTGTAGGACCAATATTTTTGTACACCACTATAGTGGTGTAGGGTATAAATATTAGTCGGGAGTTATGAGTATATCTAAGATGTGATTTCTTTTTTAATAAAGCATTTATATAGAAATTTGTCCACTACTTTTTAAGCAATTTATTGATGAAAAAACTGATTTTCTGAAAGAGCCTATATATGGGAGCTAGGATCAATTATAGACCGATCCCAACAAAATTTAGTGGAGGGATTTATGTTCATATAGGAGTTAGATATGCAGAATTTTATGATAATGGTAGTGTTTAAGAGGGAAATAACGGCAAGCCACAATTAAAGGCTCCGATTTAATCCATCTTCAAACAACTTCGTCCTTTGGTAAAATGAAATATTTGAGCCTATTTTCATCAAATTATCTGGAAAATTGCGATTTGTAGTTTGACAACAAGGTTTACATGGACTGGCAGTAGGACGGACATAGCTAAACCACTATATTGCTGTAGGATATATGTAGTTAACTTTCTTTTATTTTGAAAGGAAGTTGGATCTGAAATGGTTTATAACTGAAAAAATTAAAAGGATTTCTGTTTTATATAGTTCATTAAAAAAATTTTTTAGACTGTTTTTCCTGGCAAATTAATTGTTTGTTGTGAGAACGGTTGGTAAATACTTGAACATTTTTAAATATCTATAAAATAGGTGTTTTTGCATAAAAGTGAGAATTTTAAAAGCTAATAGTTCATATAATTCAATGTACTTTATTCCAGTATAACCACAATTTTAGATTTTGGGGAAGGATCCGAGATATCAGAAGTCACACATAGAGTATGACGTCGAATAAAAAAATTTTGTAAGAGTGAAATATAGCTACAGTCAAGCCATAAATATTGATATATGACATGTTACGATCGGACTTAAAATGGCGGCGTAATATATAAAAAACAAAAAGGGCGGTATTTCTAGGCGTGGCAAAAAAATATTTTTTATATTTTTGGAAATGTTATTAACATATCTTTAATCCTAGGGGGTGACTGACACAACTTTTTTTTGTCCATAGAGACCGACCCACTCTAGTGCACAATATATATATTAATGAGATCGGTTCAGAATATTAGGAGCTATAAGCGTTTAAAGTTGTTACTAATACATAGAAACAATAGCCACACGTATTTATTCTTGAAATTAAAAACAAGTTAGAGTGCTATATTCGGCTCTGCCGAATCTTAAATACCCTCCACCAGCAAGCTACTTTTCATTGAGACCCATTTAACTATCTAATTATACCCTCCACCACCATCAGTGGTGATAGAGGGTATATATAAGTTTGTCATTCCGTGTGTAACACCTAGAAATATTCACCTGAGACCTAACAAAGTATATATATTATTGATCCTTATGAAATTCTGAGTCGATTTAGCTATGTCCGTCTGTCTGTATGGTTAAAACACGCTCACGTTAAAACTAAGCAAAGGAAATCAGCCAAATTCACTGAGAATATTCATTATTGTCCTAAGCAGTTTGGTATTGAAAATCAGCAAAATCGGTTCACAAGGTAAAAAGTTATAAGTAAAAATTTCAGACTACCTCGAAAAAAATTACGGTTTTTTCATAATTTTTTTGAAGTTTTCTCGGAAACTACCAAAGATATTTCAATGAATTTTGTCACACATTATTTTTTCAGGGCAGTAATCAATTGTGTTCAAAATCTTTACAATCGATCCAATATTTCCCATAGCCCCCATACAAAGGTATATATTCCCGGAAATTAGTTTATCGTTAATAACTCCCTCAAATATATCGGTATCAACACAAAATTTTGTACATGCAAATATAATATGAACAGAAATCATACTATCAACGCAGATCTCAGTCGGTCCACAATTGGTCATAGCTCGCATATAAGGTCCACTTCCGACAATCACCTAAACGCACATATTTCTTTGATGAGTAAAGCTATTGTGATAAAAGTCAAGTTAAATATGTTTTGTATACATACAAATCATTCTACCAAATTTTTTACGGATCGGTCCATTATTGGTCATAGCTCCCATATAAGGCCCACTTCCGAAAATCATGTAAAAGCTCATATAACATTGTCAAACAAAGCTATCTTGATAAAATTCGACACAAATATGTTTAGTCTTTATATGAATCACTCTACGAAATTTTTTCCGGATAGGCCAATAATTGGTCATAGCTCCCATATAAGGTCCACTTCCGAAAATCACTTAAAAACACATATTTCATTGTCAAATAAAGCTATCGTGAATTATAAAGCTATTGGGATAAAATTCGACACAAATATGTTTTGTATACATACAAATCATTTTACAATTTTTTTTACGGATCGGTCCATTATTGGTCATAGCTCCCATATAAGGCCCACTTCCGAAAATCACTTAAAAACACATATTTCATTGTCAAATAAAGCTATCGTGATACAATTCGACATAAATAGATTTTGTCTAAATATGAATTACTCTACTAAATTTTTTCCGAATAGGCCCATAATTGGTCATAGCTCCCATATAAGGTCCACTTCCGAAAATCACTTAAACGCATATATTTCATTGAATTCTAAAGTTATGGGGATGAAATTCGACACAAATATGTTTTGTGTACATTAAAATCATTCCACCAAATTTTTTACGGATCGGTTCATTATTGGTCATAGCTCCCATATAAGGCCCACTTTCGAGAATCACTTAAAAGCACATATTTCATTGTCAAATAAAGCTATCTGGATAAAATTCGACCCAAATATGTTTTGTCTTTATATGAGTCACTCTACGAAATTTTTTTGCGGATAGGCTCATAATAGGTCATAGCCCCCATATAAAGTCCACTTCCGAAAATCAATTAAACGAATATATTTCATTAAATTCTAAAGCTATAAGGATAAAATTCGACTTGAATATGTAATGTGTGCATATAAATCATTCTACCACTTTTTCCCCGGATCGGTCCATTATTGGTGATAGCTCCCATATAAGTCCCACTTCCGAAAATTACTTAATCGCACATATTTCACTGTTAAATAAAGTTATCTTGATAAAATTCGACACAAATATGTATTGTCTTTATATGAATCACTCTACGAAATTTTTTCCGGATAGGCTCCCATAGAGGGTTCACATACGAAAATCACTTAAACGCATGTATTTCCTTGAATAATAAGGCTATCGGGATGAAGTACGACTTGAATATGTTTTGTGAGCATATAAATCATTCTACCAAATTTTTTCCGGATTGATCCATATATTGTAGTAGCTCCTATATAAGGTCCACTTCAAAAAAATCACTCAAACGCACATATTTCATTATCAAATAAAGGTATCTTGATAAAATTCGACACAAATATGTTTTGTGTAAGGTCATAGCTCCTATACATATAAAGTCCACTTCCGAAAATCACCTAAACGCAAATATTTCATTAATTAATAAATCTATTGTAGTAATCATTATACTAAATCATTATACTAAATTTTTTCTTTATCGGTTGATAATTGGTCACAACTCCCATATACATAAGGTCCATTTCCGAAAATTACTCAAATGCACTTGATAATCAAAGTTATCGGGATAAAATTCGACATAAATGTTTATTTTGTATACATAAATCATTCTACGGATCTTTTTCTTCCGGATCGGTCCATAGGTTGTCTTAGCTCCCATATAAGGTATACTTCTGAAAATCACTTAATATCACTTAATTCGTAATTAAATGATTATCTATATATATAAAATTGAAACTGACTGATTCATCATCGCACAGCCTAAGCGGTTGAAGCTAAAGAGCTGAAATTTGGACAGGTTGGTCTCCCGCCAAATAGATCCACTAAGACGGGATTTTTGGAAATTCGAATGTTTAGGGGGTAAAAAGGGTAAAAACGGGTAAATTCGGTAACCTTATATCTCCTAAACTAGAAAAGATACAAAAACAGTTTAAAGCTTATCGCCGTTCATTTAAAAAATAAACGGACAGGTGTCTGGTACTTTTTTAAAATTCGGCCCCTTTAGGGAATAAACGGGTAAAAACTGTATTTTGGTACTTTTTTCGCACCCTATGTATCTTTTAAACCAGTGCACATTCAAAAAATATTTTTGACTTCTTCATAACTTAACGAAAAAATAAAAATATGAATTTAGTACTTTTTGGATATTCGGACGTTTAAGGGGTTAAAATTGTACCTATTTTTGGTACTTTTTTCATAAAACATTGTTTTTGGTTTATTATACATATGAATACATAATAACGGGCTCCCACTACGATGTTGCAACTTTTTGGAATAGAATTTTTATTTCGTTAATGGGGAGGAAAAAAGTACTAAAAGGGGTAAAAACGGGAAATTTGATTTTATTCAACCACAATGATCCAATTTAGATAAAATTTTTAAATTTAGAAACACTAAATATCCTAATGGGGTGTTATTTGGAACCCCGGTATCAAGTGATATTTTTTGGTACTTTTCATTCTCCAACTGTTCCTTTTTGAGTTTTCTATGATATTGAAATAGAAACATGAAATTAATAATAAAGGGACTTTTCGCTACTTTTTCGTTCTACACCGGTACTTTTTTGAGTTTTCTTTAAAATTAAACCTAGAAACATGAAATTAAGCATGTAGAGCTCGGAGTAAATGAGAATCTATAAAATGGGACTTTTTGGTACTTTTTCGTTCTTCAAAAGGTACTTTTTGAATTTTCTATAATATTGAACCTAGAAACATGAAATTAAACATGTAGAGACCGGAGTAAATGAGAATCTATAAAAGGGGACTTTTTGGTACTTTTTCGTCCTTCGACTGGTACTTTTTGAGTTTTCTATAAAATTTAACCTAGAAACATGAAATTAAAAGCATGTAGAGCCCTTAGTAAATGAGAATCTATAAAAGGGGACTTTTTGATACTTTTTCGTCCTTCGACTGGTACTTTTTGAGTTTTCTATAAAATTTAACCTAGAAACATGAAATTAAGCATGTAGAGCCCGGAGTAAATAAGAATCTATAAAAGGGGACTTTTTGGAACTTTTTCGTCTTTCGACTGGTACTTTTTGAGTTTTCTATAAAATTTAACCTAGAAACATGAATTTAAGCATGTAGAGCCCAGAGTAAATGAGAATCTATAATAAGGGACTTTTTGGTACTTTTTCGTCCTTCGACTGGTACTTTTTGAGTTTTCTATAAAATTTTACCTAGAAACATGAAATTAAGCATGTAGAGCCCTTAGTAAATGAGAATCTATAAAAGGGGACTTTTTGGTACTTTTTCGTCCTTCGACTGGTACTTTTTGAGTTTTCTATTAAATTGAACCTAGAAACATGAAAATAAGCATTTAGAGCCCGTAGTAAATGAGAATCTATAAAAGGGGATTTTTTGGTACTTTTTCGTTATTCAAAAGGTACTTTATGAATTTTCTATAATATTGAAAATAGAAACATGAAAGTATGCATGTAGAGCCTGGATTAAGTGAGAAACTATAAAAGGGGACTTTTTCGTACTTTTTTGTTCTTCAAAAGGTACTTTTTGAATTTTTTATAATATTGAACCTAGAAACATGAAATTAAACATGTAGAGCCCGAATTAAGTGAGGACCTATAAAAGGGGACTTTTTGGTACTTTTTCGTTCTTCAAAAAGTACTTTTTGAATTTTCTATAATATTGATCCTAGAAGCATGAAATTAAGCATGTAGAGCCTGGAGTAAATGAGAATCTATAAAAGGGGACTTTTTGGTACTTTTTCGTTCTTCAAAAGGTACTTTTTGAATTTTCTATAATATTGATCATAGAAGCATGAAATTAAGCATATAGAGCCTGGAGTAAATGAGAATCTATAAGAGGGGACTTTTTGGTACTTTTTCGTTCTTCAAAAGGTACTTTTTGAATTTTCTATAATATTGAACCTAGAAACATGAAATTAAGCAAGTACAGCCAAGATTAAGTGATAACCTATAAAAGGGGACTTTTCGGCACTTTTTCGTTCTTCAAAAGGTACTTTTTGAATTTTCTATAATATTGAACCTAGAAACATGAAATTAAGTACGTAGAGCCCGGAGTAAGTGAGAACATATAAAAGAGGACTTTTTGGTAATTTTTCGTTCTTCAAAAGGTACTTTTTGTGTTTTTTATAACATGAAATTAAGCATGTGGAGCCCGGAGTTAATGAGAATCTATAAAAGGGGACCCTTTGGTAATTTTTCGTTCTTCAACTGGTACTTTTTTAATTTTCTATAATATTGAACCTAGAAACATGAAATTAAATAAAAGAGGTCTTTTGTTACTTTTTCGTACTTCATTGGTACTTTTTGAGTTTTCTAAAATATTGAATATATAAACATAAATTTATATAGGGGACTTTTTGATATTGCAGATATATATACATTTACAATAATATTTATTTTATTCCATTACGATGAGGGTAGCGAAGCACACTGGGTATAGCTAGTATCCGGATAAAATTCAAAATGAGTATGTTCTGTGTACAGATATATCATTATATTAAAATGTTTTAAACTGGCCTATTAATATACATACATATTTCTCGACATAATTAAAATTAGTTTGACATATGCATAAATGTTAGTACCCTCAATAAGGAAACAAAAATTTCGCCAAGTTATCTAAAAACAAGTTAGAGTGCTATATTCGGCTCTGCCGAATCTTAAATAACCTCCACCAGCAAGCTACTTTTCATTGAGACCCATTTAACTATCTAATTTTTAGATAACTTGGCGAAATTTTTGTTTCCTTATTGAGGGTACTAACATTTATGCATATGTCAAACTAATTTCAATTATGTCGAGAAATATGTATGTATATTAATAGGCCAGTTTGAAAACATTTTAATATAATGATATATCTGTACACAGAACATACTCATTTTAAATTTTATCCGGATATAATCATTTAATTACGAATTAAGTGATATTAAGTGATTTTCAGAAGTATACCTTATATGGGAGCTAAGACAACCTATGGACCGATCCGGAAGAAAAAGATCCGTAGAATGATTTATGTATACAAAATAAACATTTATGTCGAATTTTATCCCGATAACTTTGATTATCAAGTGCATTTGAGTAATTTTCGGAAATGGACCTTATGTATATGGGAGTTGTGACCAATTATCAACCGATAAAGAAAAAATTTAGTATAATGATTTAGTATAATGATTACTACAATAGATTTATTAATTAATGAAATATTTGCGTTTAGGTGATTTTCCGAAGTGGACTTTATATGTATAGGAGCTATGACCTTACACAAAACATATTTGTGTCGAATTTTATCAAGATACCTTTATTTGATAATGAAATATGTGCGTTTGAGTGATTTTTTTGAAGTGGACCTTATATAGGAGCTACTACAATATATGGATCAATCCGGAAAAAATTTGGTAGAATGATTTATATGCTCACAAAACATATTCAAGTCGTACTTCATCCCGATAGCCTTATTATTCAAGGAAATACATGCGTTTAAGTGATTTTCGTATGTGAACCCTCTATGGGAGCCTATCCGGAAAAAATTTCGTAGAGTGATTCATATAAAGACAATACATATTTGTGTCGAATTTTATCAAGATAACTTTATTTAACAGTGAAATATGTGCGATTAAGTAATTTTCGGAAGTGGGACTTATATGGGAGCTATCACCAATAATGGACCGATCCGGGGAAAAAGTGGTAGAATGATTTATATGTACACATTACATATTCAAGTCGAATTTTATCCTTATAGCTTTAGAATTTAATGAAATATATTCGTTTGATTTTCGGAAGTGGACCTTATATGGGGGCTATGACCTATTATGAGCCTATCCGGAAAAAATTTCGTAGAGTGACTCATATAAAGACAAAACATATTTGCGTCGAATTTTATCAAGATAGCTTTATTTGACAATGAAATATGTGCTTTTAAGTGATTTTCGAAAGTGGGCCTTATATGGGAGCTATGACCAATAATGAACCGATCCGTAAAAAATTTGGTGGAATGATTTTAATGTATACAAAACATATTTGTGTCGAATTTCATCCCGTTAACTTTAGAATTCAATGAAATATATGCGTTTAAGTGATTTTCGGAAGTGGACCTTATATGGGAGCTATGACCAATTATGGGCCTATTCGGAAAAAATTTAGTAGAGTAATTCATATGTAGACAAAATCTATTTATGTCGAATTTTATCACGATAGATTAATTTGACAATGAAATATGTGTTTTTAAGTGATTTTCGGAAGTGGGCCTTATATGGGAGCTATGACCAATAATGGACCAATCCGTAAAAAAAATTGTAAAATGATTTGTATGTACACAAAACATATTTGTGTCGAATTTTATCCCAATAGCTTTATAATTCATTGAAATATATGCGCTTAAGTGATTTTCGGAAGTGGACCTTATATGGGAGCTATGACCAATTATTGGCCTATCCGGAAAAAATTTCGTAGAGTGATTCATATAAAGACTAAACATATTTGTGTCGAATTTTATCAAGATAGCTTTGTTTGACAATGATATATGAGCTTTTACATGATTTTCGGAAGTGGGCCTTATATGGGAGCTATGACCAATAATGGACCGATCCGTAAAAAATTTGGTAGAATGATTTGTATGTATACAAAACATATTTATCTCGACTTTTATCACAATAGCTTTACTCATCAAAGAAATATGTGCGTTTAGGTGATTGTCGGAAGTGGACCTTATATGAGAGCTATGACCAATTGTGGACCGACTGAGATCTGCGTAGATAGTATGATTTCTGTTCATATTATATTTGCATGTACAAAATTTTGTGTTGATACCGATATATTTGAGGGAGTTATTAACGATAAACTAATTTCCGGGAATATATACCTTTGTATGGGGGCTATGGGAAATATTGGATCGATTGTAAAGATTTTGAACACAATTGATTACTGCCCTGAAAAAATAATGTGTGACAAAATTCATTGAAATATCTTTGGTAGTTTCCGAGAAAACTTCAAAAGAATTATGAAAAAATCGTAATTTTTTTCGAGGTAGTCTGAAATTTTTACTTATAACTTTTTACGTTGTGAACCGATTTTGCTGATTTTCAATTCCAAACTGCTTAGGACAATAATGAATATTCTTAGTGAATTTGGCTGATTTTTTTTGCTTAGTTTTAACGTGAGCGTGTTTTAACCAGACAGACAGACGGACATAGCTAAATCGACTAAGAATTTCATAAGGATCAAGAATATATATACTTTGTTAGGTCTCAGGTGAATATTTCTAGGTGTTACACACGGAATGACAAACTTATATATACCCTCTATCACCACTGATGGTGGTGGAGGGTATAACAAACAAAGCAAGAAACAAAACAAAAAAGTAAACAACACGGCTTATTGAAAAAAGAGAGGGGAGTGCAGAAACGTTTAACTTCTCTGTTGCTGTTTTCTTTTTGTAATTTGCATATTTGTTTTTGTTGTTGTTTTTAATAAGTTTTTTGTAAACAAATATGTATGTAAACAGTGCCCCGTTTTTGTAATTCTCGCATCGAGAAAATCTGCCGATCATGATCATCTTGTGTAAAACAGGGTGAGTACAAGAAATTTAAAAATTTCTTATTAAATTTTAATGAGTACAGTTTAAAAATAATCTGAGTCACACTGTTAAAAACTGGAAGACTATTATATTTTAAGTTTTTTCTCGATTCGAGAAAATTACAGAAACGAGGTACAGGCTTTGGCAAAGCGAAAATAGGATTTTATTGTTTTATATTTTTGTTTATAGTGATAAATTGTGAATGAGATAATGATCTATTTTATTATAATATCGTTACGATTGTTACTAAATCGAAAGGAATATTTTTATAAGAATTAGGACTTCAGTTTTATATTCAGAGTTTTCGATTGGAGATTTTTCGTTATTTAAACTTTTCAAAATAATTAAATTGAAGGACATTCCTGAGGAAACAACGAACTGCGAATATAAAAACATGTGTAAATAATGCTTGGGGACACTTCAAGATATGCCAAATAATGTACTGATATTGGTGTTTGACCTGGAAAAATATTAGTAGGACATCAGTATCGGAATTCAGTATTTTTTTTTTTAATTTTAAGTATTGATATCGTAAAGTAATGACAAATATCGGTTACATTAACGAATTTTCAATTCCCTAACTTTTTAACGACCGTAGAATATTTTAAAGGTAAAGATCGGAAAAATATATAGGAATGTCAAAAGTTATATATTGAAATATTTTTAAAATATAAAATTATTAACGTGAACTTTTTATTGGTCGTTACACTGCCGATACTTTTCGAATACCACATAACGAAAATTATTGTTAACTTAAGAATTTTTACTATTTAACGGCAAAATGTTGTAGTTAAAAAAACACTGAATTGCGGTACATAATTAATAGTTTTGATTGATTTGGAAAATTTAAATGATGGATTAACGAATTGATTCAGTGTCAGTAAGTAATAAAAAAAAGTCTGTAAAAAAATATAAGTAAAGTTTAGTTGGTCATGCCGGTACATGGTACATCGCAATAAATGGATAGGTATATCGCTTATATGCAGGTTTAGCACAGCGAGAATTTGATGATATTCTTCTTTTTTGAGTTATTCTAACCAATTAAGAAATAGTAGTGTAAAGTGAAAACTGTAAGTTAAATAGGTGATGGTTATATGTTATATAAAAATAGATAAAAGTTGAAACTTCTAATTATAAATCATGTCTTTTGCGATAAAGAGTGTTTAACCGTACTTAGCAATTTATCGTTTATTATTCATTTACTTGCTATTAAACTTGCATATATTAACAAAAGACTGAAATTTATAGTTTATTAATGTTTTCTTTCAAACAGTACTTAAAAAATACACATAAGAAAAATTAAGGCGTTAAGGTCTTATTATGCATATACAAAATCAGTGTATAATTGGAAGCCAATACATATCGTTATGCGCTTCTATATGAAGGCTAATAGAAGGCCCATTAGATGGCCTCATAGAATATCTACTATTAAATTCTATTAGAAGACATTAAAATTTAATAAATGTCTTAAGAAATGTAATAAAAGTCTTTGTCGAGTGATATAAGGGAGAATTTATACAGCATATACCTAATGGATGGACTACTAATGACATCCAAATAAAATTTATTTATAATTAGATAAGACATTATTTAATTTAAACATTTTTTATTGTTTTGTAAAACTATTTGGAACATTTCCACTCTTTGTTTTGAACAGCTAACATTTCTTTACTGGGGTGTACAGTAGAGTACTCCAGCATTGTGAACGTAGCGTAAATATGTAGGGGATAATAAGTCAATAGAAGAAATCTTCGTTATTTTTTATTTTTATAATAGTCGAAATACTTTTGTAAAACAAGTTGTATATCTAATTTTGACAATTGAGGTTTTAAACTTCTGATGAAACTTTTACTAAGACCCATCACATTTTCTAAAAGAAAATATTAATCAAAGCAAATTATACACTTTGATAATATCAATAAAGTTAATTTTTTACCACAGATTTGAACACAATTTGGTACAAGTATTGCCCATATGCATAGAAATGTTACTGTGAAATTTTTTTCCGATCGGTCCATAATTGGTCATAGTTCCCATACAAGGTCCCCTTCCGAAAATCACTTAAACGCGCATAACTCATTACTAAATTAAGATATCCATATAAAATTTTGTATAAGTATTGCCCATATGCATAGAAATATTACAGAACATTTTTTTCCGATCGGTCCATAATTGGTCATAGCTCCCATACAAGGTCCCCTCCCGAAAATCACTCAAACGCGCATAACTCATTACTTAATTAAGATATCAATATAAAATTTGGCACAAGTATTACTCATATGCACAGAAATATTACTGTGAAAATTTTTTTCGATCGGTCCATAATTGGCATAGCTCCCATACAAGGTCCCCTCCCGAAAATCACTTAAACGCGCATAACTCATTACTTAATTAAGATACCCATATGGTACAAATATTATTCATATGCACAGAAATATTACAGATAATTTTTTTTCCGATCGGTCCATAAGTGGTCATAGCTCCCATATAAGGTCCCCTCCCGAAAATCACTTAAACGCACATAACTCATTACTAAATTAAGATAACCATATAAAGTTTGGCAGAAATATTGCTCATATACAGAGAAATATTACTGTTAAATTGTTTTCCTATCGATCCATAATTGATCACAGCTCCCATACAAGGTCCCTTTCAGAAAAACACTTAAAGGCACATAACTCATTACCAAATAATGATATAAATAAGTACTATTTTTGTTCATAAATACTATTTTGTAATGCAAAAAGCACTTAATGCTATTTCAAAAATTTTTCACGATCGGTCTATATTTGTTCATATCTCTCATACTAGGTCCTGCCCCTAAAAGCGCTTTAACCGTATTTAACTATTTGCATTATCAATTTGTGTAGAACAAAATTATATATATGTATGCGTTTTGAAAATCCTTAAATCTTTCACACACATGCATACATGCAAGCAAATACGAGATATCGCTAAAGCATATCTTAGGGCGCTATAAAAATTTAAATGAAAGTGGCGTTTCTAATGTTCAATAAATCTTGGAATTGTAGTAGATTTAAGCTGTTTAAATCTTGGGATTTTTCTATTTAAGACATGAGAAAACTTATTTCTACAAATATTTTATTTATTAGAAATGTATTAATACAAAAGTTGCTGGTGGAGGGTATTTAAGATTCGGCTCAGCCGAATATAGCACTCTAACTTGTTTATATATAACGTCGCCATTTTAAGTCCAATCGTAACATAATATATCAATATTTATGGCTTGACTGTAGCTATATTCCACTCTTAGGCAATTTTTTTAATTCGACGTCATATTCTATATATCTCGGATCCTTCCCCAAAATCTAAAATTGTGCCTATACTGGAATAAAGTATATTTAATTATATGAGCTATTAGCTTCTAAAATGCTCACTTTTATGCATAAACAGCTATTTTACAGGTAATTAAAAAAAACCTGTATAGTTCTAGCTACAAACAATTAATTTCCTAGGGATATGGTCGAAAACTATTTTTTCAAATTAATTTACAATACAAAAAAATTTCATTCTGCCCCCTATCTGAACACAAGAAAGATAATTTTATTCAGCATTTAATTTTATTAATTAATAACAAAATCACGTAGGTACATAAAAACTAAACATTTTATTTTATAAAAATCGTTGAAAAAATAAAGAGTTATGCTTCATAAAAATATTTCATGTTTTTACCATAAAATTACTTGCATATTTCATGTTTTTTTTTAACAATTTTCAAAAATGTTTATACTAATTTTTATAAAATGTAATAAATTTATTTAATGATAGATAAACTTTTCTTAAATAGTTATATATTTTTAAAGAAGTTCTTGAAATAAAAACTAATGAAAAATATTACTCGGGAATGGCCGACCATATGATACCAGTTATGAGTATATCTGAAATGTGATTTCTTTTTTAATAAAGCATTTATATTGAAATTTGTCCATTACTTTTTAAGCAATTTATTGATGAAAAACTGATTTTCTGAAAGAGCCTATCAAAATTTGGTGGAGGGATTTATGTTCATGTAGGAGTTAGATATGCAGATTTTCATCATAATGGTAATGTCTAAGAGGGAAGGAGTTACAATTAAGAGCTCCGATCTAATCCATTTTCAAACAACTTCGTCTTTTGGTAAAATTAAATATTTGAGCCTATTTTCATCAAATTATCTGGAAAATTGCGACTTGTAGTTTGATTACAAGGTTTACATGGACGGACGGATATAGCTTAAGCACTATATTGCCGTAGGATATACATACATAGTTAACTTTCTGCTATTTTGAAAGGAAGTAGGATCTGAAATGATTTGTAACTGAAAAAAAGGATATGTTTTATAGTTATAGGATATAGTTCATTTCAAAATTTTCGTCTGTCTTTCGTGGCAAATTAATTGTTTGTTGTGAGAACGGTTGATAAATACTTGAACATTTTTAAATATCTATGAAATAGGTGTTTATGCATAAAAGTGATCATTTTAAAAGCTAATAGTTCATATAATTCAATGTACTTTATTCCAGTATAGCCACAATTTTAGATTTTGGGGAAGGATCCGAGATATCAGAAGTCGCGCATAGAATATGACGTCGAATTAAAAAATTGTCTAAAAGTGAAATATAGCTAAAGTCAAGCCATAAATATTGATATATACGTTACGATCGGACTTAAAATGGCGGCGTAATATATAAAAAACAAAAAGGGCGGTATTTCTAGGCGTGTCAAAAAATATTTTTTATATTTTTGGAAATGTTATTAACATATCTTTAATCCTAGGGGGTGACTGACACAACTTTTTTTTTTGTCCATAGAGACCGACCCATTCTAATGTACATATATAAAAACAAATATTTTATTGTTAATATGATATGATTAAAATATCTGTTGATTTAATAATTTAAAAATAAGAAAATAATACTCTCTACCCACAGACATATAAGTGAAAGAAAGTCAGTCCCAAACAAAATGCATAAAAAAAGGAAATGCGTGTGTTTGTATTAAATACTAAAGTGGAGCACTTGCATTTAGCAAGGACACACACGAATAGACATAATAACTACAACAAAAAAACTTAAATGATAGTTGAAAAAATAAACGTCATATAAAAGCAACGACAACAACAACAATGAAATGTAAACGAAAATGTAAACAATACACATTTATACAGAGAGAACAATTGTATACATGTATACTGATATAGTGTACTGCATTTGTATGTATAAATGTATGTTTATTTGTATGCTATATTTACGTCTAAAATTTTACTCACAAAAAAATTCTCTCTACATATTTACATAACAGTATTTATGATATAAAATGATACTGTAAATGTTGTATACAAAAAGGCGCAAATTCTATGAAAATGTTGGCATACAAATGTTTATGTACATATGTATGTATGTATAAATGACTGTAAATAGGAAATAATATAGAAACTAAAATGTAACAATAAAAAAATAAGGAATGATTATGAAGAAATAAACACAACAGCAACAACACACAAATATTGTTGAGTATATGAATAGAGGTAAGTGAACATTTAATGGCCATGAATAAATTAGATTTTGTATGCAGCATGAGAAAAACAATTGTATCCTTTACATCTCGTGTGTATTTGTTTTGTTAAATGTTAACAATGACGATAGAGATGGATTGACATTTTTTTTTCCACTTTTAATTTTTGAAATAAAACGGTGAATTACGTAATGTGCAATGCTGCAATATATGTAAGTGGATGGATGCATATTTGCTCATGTGTAATTTGTTAAGGAAATATGTTAGTGTTAGTGGGCGTTAAAAGATGGAAAAAAGTATTAAATACTTTTCTAAAACGTGATTGACTGTAACAGTTATATGCTCTGTGAAAGGTATTACGTAAAAAATAGATTTTAACTTAAAATGGAACAGGCTAGGAAAAAGGTTTAATAATTGAATCGGAATTACGACAGCAATTACACTGGTCTGCAATGAAATCCTTGTTTAAGAAAAAATTAAAATAGAATTAAAGATATTAATATACAAAAGCAATATCTGCATTTCATGTCTTTCTATCACGTCGAGTTTCAGAAATATTAAAATTTTTTATTAACCCTTGTTTTGCCGACCTCATTCCAGAAGTTTTTTTTAAACATATATTTCATTGTTGTCATTATATTTATCACAAATGACAAAAATTCAAGATCAAATGTGGTTCCATCTGGAACTCCATATGTTATATGTTGTAATACCCTACACCACTATTGCGGGTAGGCTATTATGCGTTTGTGTTGCTGTTTGTAACACCCAAAAGTATTCCAATCAGATCAGAATTACTTTCTGAATCGATTTATCCGCCCGTCCATCTGTCTGTCTGTCCGTCCGTCTGTTTGTCCGTCCGTCCGTCTCTATGTCTAATTTTAAGATAATTTGATGAAATTTGGAACATACCCTTCTTTTGACCCAAGAAGGAAGTTTACTGAAAATGGTTAAAATCGGTTCATTATTTCGCCTAGCTCCCATACAAACTTATCCCACGAATCGGGCTTTTATGCTGTCACACACTAAACATAATTCCAGGGGACTGTCCAACCAATATACACAAATAAGAGATCACCTACTAGATGTTTTTAACAAAAAATAATAGTTCTTTCGCTTTTATATGTAAACCTTTAAATAAAAGTACAAATTAAAATGTTGCAAATAATTCGAGGAGATTTAATACTTATATTTCATGTGTCAAAGACAAAACCAATTAAAAACAAGTAGGAAATTATAGTCGGGCGAGGCTAAACATATAATACCCTACACCAGTTACAAAAATAAAATGCGATTTAGTTTTCATAATAAAGAATTTAAGTTGTATTGCCTCAGATATACTTAAGCCATTTATTTATACCCTCCACCACCATCAGTGGTGATAGAGGGTATATATAACTTTATCATTCCGTGTGTAACACCAAGAAATATTCATCTGAGACCCAACAAAGTATATATATTCTGGGTCCATATCAAATTCTGAGTCGATTTAGCTATGTCCGTCTGTCTGTGTAAAACACGCTCACGATAAAACGAAGCAATAGAGTTTAACCAAATTCACAAAAAATGTTCTTCATTTTCCCAAGTTCTTTGGTATTGAAAATGAGCAAAATCGGTTCACACCGGGAAAAGTTATGAATCAAAATTTAAAACAGCCTCGAAAAAAATAAGCATTTTTTACACATTCTGATGTAATTTTCTCAAAAACTATGCAAGATAATTCCATGAAAATTACCATACGTTCGTTTCTACACAAGAGCTTGATATCTGCTGAAAATTGCCGGAATCGGTCCACAATTTCATATACCTCCCATACAAAAGTACATATTTCCGGAAAACGGGTTTTTTGTTAATAACTTCCATATCTTTCAGAGAAAAAATTTTCTGGATCGGTCCACAATTGGACATAGCTCCAATACAAGGTCCCCTCCCGAAAATCACTTAAACGCGCATAACTCATTACTAAATTTAGATATCCGTATAAAATTTGGTACAACTATCGCCCATATGCATAAAAATATTATTGTCAAAATTTTTCCGATCGGTCCATACTTGGTCACAGCTCCCATACAAGTTCCCTCCCGAAAATCACTTAAACGCACATAACTCATTACCAGATTAAGATATCCATATAAAATACAATATACAAGTATTGCACACATATACAGAAATATTACTGTGAAAGTTTTTTTTGGGATCGGTCCATAATTAGCCATAGCTCTCATACAAAGTCCCCTCCCGAAAATCACTTAAAAGGGCATAACTCATTACTTAATTAAGATATCCATATCAAATTTGGTACAAGTATTGCTTATATGCACAGAAATATTACTGAGAAATTTTTTTTCCGATCGTTCCATAACTGGTCATAGCTCCTATACAAGGTCCCCTCCCGAAATTCACTTAAACGCACATAAATCATTACTAAATTAAGACATCCATGCAAAATTTGGTACAAGTATTGCTCATATGCACAAAAATATTACTGTGAAATTTGTTTCCGATGGGTCTATAATTGGTCATAGCTCCCATACAAGGTTCCCTCCCGAAAATCACTTAAACGCACATAACTCATTACCAAGTCTTGATATCCATACATTTAGCAAAAATATTGCTCTTATATACATAAATTACACTATAAAATTGTTTTACGATCGGTCAATATTTGGTCATAGCTCTCATATTAGGTCCCCTCCAGAAAATCACTTAAATGCACAATATTAATTACCAAATAATGATATAGATACAGAATTTTGAAATGTTTTCTTTATACACATAATTGGTTATAGCTCCCATACAAGGTCCTTTTACGAAAATCTCTTAAACATACATTACTCATTACCAAATAAAGCTATTGATACAAAATTTGGCACAAATAATAGTTTTGTATACAAAAATTATATTTCAAAATTTTTTCACGATTTTTTCACGAATTGTGTAGAACAAAATTATATATTTATATGTATTTTGAAAATCCTTAAATTTTTCACACACATGCATACATGCAAATACTAAATATCGCTAAAGCATATCTTAGGGCGCTATAAAAATATAAAAGAAAATGGCGTTTGTAATGTACAATAAATCTTGGAATTGTAATACATTTAAGCTGTTTAAATCTTTGGATTTTTTTATTTAAGACATGAGAAATCTTATTTCTACAAATATTTGATCAATTAGAAAAGTATTAATATAAAAGTAGCTGGTGGAGGGTATTTAAGATTCGGCGCAGCTGAAAAGCACTCTAACTTGTTGTTGAATAAAATTGTGGACATTTAAGTCAAATTTTGAAGGGGACTTTATATAGGGGCTATGGTCAAATGAGACCATCAAGGCTAGTATAGAACTTGGTTTTGCAACTTTTTGTTGAAAACCTTAACTCAAACTTAAAGGCCCTATTCATCGGGTTCAGTTGTATGGGGGCTAGGTGAAATAATGAACCGATGTTAATCATTTTCAACAGGCTTCGTCTCCGGTATCAGAGAAGATCATGTGCCAAATTTCATTGAATTACCTTAAAAATTGCGACCTGTAGTTTGATTACAAGATTTACATGGACGGACGGACAGACGGACGCACATAGCTAAATCGACTCAGAAAATGATTCTAAGCCGATTGGTATACTTTAAGGTTTGTATAGGACCAATATTATTGTGCGTTACAAACATCAGCACAAACCAAATATACCCTCCCCACTAAAGTGGTGTAGGGTATAATAATGGAAGTTAATCCATAATTGAGTTTTAATGTCAATGACCTCTACTTTCTGATAATAACTTTAATTACTCACCGCTGGTTTCATATTTGCTTACAAATTAACCATAATTAAAAATGGTAATATGTTCACCAAGTAAGTCTCTAATTGTGTAGCCAAAATCGCTTGGTTAGTTTTCAATGCAAACATTTTCCTATATTTCTGAAAGTTCTTAAATTTGTTGTTCCTTTTACATAGTTTTCACTTAAATCATTTTTGTAAAGTGAAATTATTGTACAGAATTTTCTTTTTAATTTTTATATAAAACAATATTTCCATCATAATAAAATGTAGCCAAAGAAAAAATTTTATTTCTTTAACATGCAAAAAAAAAAAAAAAAAAAAAAAAACATTTTCTAAAATTTAACAACATTCTTTCTTTGGAATATTTATGTTAGAGACACTTACGTAAGTGATCTCCAAAATCTATGTTGTTATGTGGTTAAAAAATCTACTTGTAACTTTCACTTTGAACATTTTAAATATTTTATTTTTATTTTGCTATTTTGTGGTTTTCTTAAAAAGATTTCAAAAACATATAGTATGTGTTTGATTTTTACTCGTATAGTTTTTAATGTGATTATGTTAACTTAGCTTAATAAAATATAAAGATAAAAAGTGTTTAAATGAAACTTTTAAAATCTTATTACATTTCAAAAAACCACATATCGTTTTATGCTTCATGAGGCATAATGAAATTATACTCATGTGACAATTTTGCATTAATTAAAATGTTGGAAAAATATTCAGGTAAATAAATGAAAAATATAGAAGAAAGTATAGACGGGTATAACCGATTATATGATAACCTACATCATCAGTTTAAGAATACATTTGAACATATGTAGGGGCTTGTGTAATTATAGAAACTTACAGTTTGATTACAAACTTTAAGTGGAAGGACGACATAATGTTTTTAGTAGATTTGAGCAAATGAAATACAGATCCATTAATTTATTATTAAAGAAACAAAAGTATCCTATTATATAAATGTAGGGTATACACATTTTAAAGTATTAAAATATTATATAAAATAAAATATGAAACATTTTACACTTATTTATATATTGCAAATATTTTTGCTTTTTTGTGGAAAAATAAACTAATTAATTGTTGTAAAATGTTGTTTATTAAAAAATTTAATTACTTTTGGTACTATAGCAACAATTAATGAAAATGTTGGAAATACTAATGCGTATGATTGATATTGTTTTGTTTTTTATTAAGTATACGTTTGCAGTTATGTTTAATAAGTAACTAATTCACACTGAAAAGAAATTGGCAAAAATATTGAATGGATTATTATAGATTGGTATACAAAAATCATTTTTTCGAGCACACCAGATTAACCAGATTAATTAATATATATATATATATATATATATATATATATATATATATATATATATATATATATATATATATATATATATATATATATATATATATATATATATATATATACATATACATATATATATATATATTTGTTTGAAGTCTATTGAAGGCTGAACCGATTTCCTTGGCTTCCTGTATATCTGAAAGGAATTATAGGCTATTTTATATTTCGAAAGTTCAAGCAGGAGAGGAAAGAAAAATTGACAACGCCCACTTTTACGCACACTTTTTTCGATTTATATAAAATCGGAAAACGGCTTCACCGATTTGGCAAAATTTTTTATTTAAATGGTCGTAGTAATCTAATTTAAGTTTTGACTGAAAGAAAAATTTACCACGCCCACTTTTTTCGATTTATCTAAAATCGGAAAACGTCTGCACCGATTTGGCTAAATTTTTTGAAACATGTTCGTAGTAATCAAATGTTAAGTTTTACTGAAAGAATAATTGACCACGCCCTCTTTTACGCTCACTTTTTTCGATTTATCTAAAATCACAAATCGAACATAAAATTTTTTTCTAATTTGGACAGGACAACGTCTGTCGGGTCAGCTAGTTAAATATAAAAATTTGTTTATCTTGGAAACCATTACAGTTAGAATCTTAAAATTTTGCACGAAGTACTTTAACATCGATGTATACATTTTGGGTAATAAATTGGCGGACTGAAATGGAGGGGAGCAGCACCTCACATATGAGTTGAATACAGAAATTCGTTTATCTGGAAAACTAATAGAACTAAATTCTTCAAATTTTGCATGAAGAATTATAATATTTATCTGAACATTTTGGACACTTGGAACCTCCATATGAACTAAATAGAAGAATTCATATATCTGAGAAACTATAAGAAACTATAACTTGGCAACTCCCATATGAATTAAAAACAAAATTTCGTATATATTAGATACTATGATTATTCAAATTTTTCATAGATTACATTAACATCTTAATTAACGTTCGGAGAAATTGGCAAACTTGCAATATTTTGCGTGGCCCATTATGTTAGACCGCGAAAGAACTATAACTACAGAGACTCCTGGATCTCATTATATCAGATTGAAGACTCTGCTAGAGGCTATCCCATAGTTATCACACAAAAATTATTTCAACGCATTCGTTGTTCTATAATAACATTGTTCTAGGCCTGAGTTCGAAATCGAAATTTACGATCATTTACGTCAGTCTATCTATCTATCTATCTATCTATCTATCTATCTATCTATCTATCTATCTATCTATCTATCTATCTATCTATCGATCTTCTATCTATCTATCATCTATCTATCATCATCTATCTATCTATCTATCTATCTATCTATCTTCGATCTATCTATCTATCTATCTATCTATCTATCTATATATCTATCTATCTATCTATCTATCTATCTATCTATCTATCTATCTATCTATCTATCTATCTATCTATCTATCTATCTATCTATCTATCTATCTATCTATCTATCTATCTATCTATCTATCTATCTATCTATCTATCTATCTATCTATCTATCTATCTATCTATCTATCTATCTATCTATCTATCTATCTATCTATCTATCTATCTATCTATCTATCTATCTATCTATCTATCTATCTATCTATCTATCTATCTATCTATCTATCTATCTATCTATCTATCTATCTACTATCTATCTATCTATCTATCTATCTATCTATCTATCTATCTATCTATCTATCTATCTATCTATCTATCTATCTATCTATCTATCATGTTGAAAGCACGATAAGTAGATTTTTGTCCCTATTATTTATTAACAAAGTTTGTTTGGTATTGAAAAGGAACAATATCAGTTCACGATTTCACCTAGATCCCATAAAAGATTCATAATTAAGTTTGTTTTATGCACCTAGAAATTATATTGTGATATATGGCGGGCATCGGATGATTAACACTACCCTTCATATAAAGTCTACTTTAGCAAATAACTCTAAAGCTCATAATTAGATTAATAATAGCAGCATCATTGACGAAAATCGACACAAACAAATTTAGTACGAAAAAGTCTCTCTACCAAATTTGATAAAGATCGATTGGCCTTTCTTTCCATATAATGTTCGCTTCAGAAAATTTCTTTAAGGCTCATAACTGGCTTAATAACAGCAATATATAGACTAAATTCAA
The DNA here is from genome assembly GCF_015586225.1 of Lucilia sericata. Classification (NCBI taxonomy): domain Eukaryota; kingdom Metazoa; phylum Arthropoda; class Insecta; order Diptera; family Calliphoridae; genus Lucilia; species Lucilia sericata. The sequence continues at coordinate 437,725 of NW_023994250.1, forward strand.
CAGAAATAAGTATCATAACAACAAAAATATATCCGAAAAATTTTTTGTCGATCGGTTCATAATTAAATATCCTCTCCATATAAGATCTCTTTCAAATAATGACTTTAACGTTCATAACTAGCTTTTTATGGACATGACTTCACCACACATTATTTTGACATACATCGTTCATTTTTGAAGAAAATTTCAAAAAAGTGTTTTCGAAGGATTTCCAGGATATTATACTTTTTAGCATGTAGTGACATCATATCCTAAAAAATAACGTATTTTGTATCTGTGAACTCAAAATTACGCAGGACACCAGTATACGTGTAAGAGTTATAATTATCAGTTTAGTAGCGAAAATCAGCACAAATGTGTTTTATAGGAACCAAAATCTCAGAACCAAATTTTGTGAGGATCGATCCATAATCGACCCTACATATAATATCACCTTCAGAAAATGCTTAGTATGTGCTAGTAGTAGTGTATTGGCATAATAAACAGTTAACAGATATTAATAAGGATTGGTCCATAATTAACCCAATCCGTCTTATTAGGTCCTCTACCGAAAATGACTCAGGAAGCCATTGTTGTGAGGAAGACCAATAATATATTAAAAATAACTAAACATTAAATTTGTTCCTCCTAATATAACCCTATTTTGTATTTTCTTTAATGAACATTTGACGTACTAGATTTTTTCCAAAACTTTTTCTGAATTTAGACGGCCTAAAAAAAAAATCCTCCTAGATTTTATATCATAAGCCAAATCATAGTAAACTGATATTATTAATTATATAAAATCTTCTGTAAACTTAAGGCACGTCTGTTATACATTATTCTACCACAAACATGTAATCATTCATTTAATTGATCAAATATTTTCCTAACAATTAGACATTCTCTATGATTTTCTATTCATCGTATACAATTCTTTCAAAGGTGTAACCTAATTAACCTTTGGTTGATAAATATAAATAGTAAGTATATATTAGCAAAAAAACAAGTAAGAGTGTTATATTCGGCCATGCCGAATCTTATATACCCACCATCAAATCATCCTTATAAATAAACTTTGATATTATCGATCTATGTTGAATCATATGTCGATATTAATATGAACATCAGGGAAATATTTGGTAGAGGGAATTTAATAAGGACTTAAGCATGGACCGTGCTCTTCCGAATTAAAAATATTAATTTTGTTTGATCCAATATTTATAACCATAAACTGTTTTTTTGTAAGAGAGGTTATATGGAGGGTAGAGTCAATTATGGACCTATCCTTGTTGGTTTATACAATAATTATTTGTATTTGGGTGTTTGATTAGTTATCCTCATCAAATTCAGTTGAAAACTTCCAGTCCTATAAAACTCCCTTAATTTGGAAGAACTTTTGAGCCATACATGAGCGTTAAAGTGATTCTCTGGAGTGAATCGTTAGAGGCGCCCCTATACGCCCACCCCGTATAAGTCAATTATGGATCGATACTTCTAAAATTTAAAACGATTTTTAGTTTTTGGCTAGTACAAAACTTGTTTACGTAGATTTTCACTGCTGTAATCGCATTTTTGAGTCAGTAATGAGCGTTAAAGTCATTATCTGAAGGGGACCTTATAGGGGGGTAGGGTCAATTACAGACTGATCCTCATAACATTTATTGGGAGATTTTAGCTAATACGAAAATTGTTTATGTCGAAATTCATCGATGTACTCGCAGTTTTAAGCTAGTAATGAGCTTTAAAGTCATTTTCTGAAGCGGACTTTACAAGTGGGATAGGGTTAATTAACGACCGATCCTAATAAAATTTGATAAAGAACTTTTGGCTTGGACAAAACTTGTTTCTGTAAAATTTTACTTCTGTACTCACATTTTTGAATCAGTAATAAGCCTTAAAGTCATTTTCTGAAGGGGACCTTATATGGGGGATAAGGTCAATTATGAACCTAATAAAATTTTACGAAGAGATCTAAATTCTTATAAAACATGTTTGTGCCGAATTTCACCTCTATTGATGATTTCCTTAGCCCGTTATGTGCGATAAAGTCATTTTCTGACGGGGACTTTTTATGGGCGGTAGGGTCAATTATGGGCCTATCCTTATAAAATTTTACAAAGAGATTAAGGTTCCCATAAAACTTGTTTGTGCCGAACTTCACCGCTATTGATGGTTCTCTTAGCCAGTTGTGGGCGATAAAGTCATTTTCTGAAGCGGACTTTATATGGGGGTTAGGGTCAATTTTGGGCCTATCCTTATAAAATTTTACAAAGAGATTTAACTTCTCATTAGACATGTTTGTGCCAAATTTCACCGCAATTGATGCTTTTCTTAGTCAGTTATGGGCGATAAAGTCATTTTCTGAAGGGGACTTTATATGGGGGGTAGGGTCAATTATGGGCCTATCCTTATAAACTTTTACAAAGAGATTTATGTTCCCATAAAACATGTTTTTACCGAATTTCACCGCTATTGATGCTTCTTTTAGCCAGTTATGGGCCATAAAGTCATTTTCTGAAGGGGACTTTATATGGGGGCTAGGGTCAATTATGGGCCTATCCTCATAAAATTTTACAAAGAGATTTATGTTCCCATAAAACATGTTTGTGCCGAATTTCACCCCTATTAACGCTTCTCTTATCCAGTTATATGCGATAAAGTCATTTTCTGAAGGGGACTTTATATGGGGGGTAGGGTCAATTATGGACCGATCCTTATAAAATTCTACGAAGAGATTAAGGTTCCCATAAAACATGTTTGTACCGAATTTCACCGCAATTGATGCTTCTCTTAGCCAGTTATGGGCGATAAAGTAATTTTCTGAAGGGAACTTTATATGGGTCATTTTCTGAAGGGGACTTTATATGGGGGGTAGGGTCAATTATGGACCGATCCTTATAAAATTCTACGAAGAGATTTATGTTCCCATAAAACATGTTTGTACCGAATTTCACCGCTATTAATGATTCTCTTAGCCAGTTATGGGCGATAAAGTAATTTTCTGAAGGGGACTTTATATGGGGGGTATGGTCAATTATGGACCGATCCTTATAAAATTCTACGAAGAGATTAAGGTTCCCATAAAACATGTTTGTGGCGAATTTCACCGCAATTGATGCTTCTCTTAGCCAGTTATGGGCGATAAAGTCATTTTCTGAAGGGGACTTTATATGGGGGGTGGGGTCAATTATGGGCCTATCCCTACAAAATTTTACAAAGAGATTTTTGTTCCCAATAAACATGTTTGTGCCGAATTTCACTGTTATTAACGCTTCTCTTATCCAGTTATGGGCGATAAAGTCATTTTCTGAAGGGGACTTTATATGGGGGGTAGGGTAAATTATGGACCGATCCTTATAAAATTCTACAAAGAGATTTGTGTTCCCATAAAACATGTTTGTGCCGAATTTCACCGCTATTGATGCTTCCCTTAGCATGTTATGAGCGATAAAGTCATTTTCTGAAGGGGGCCTTATATGGGGGCTAGGCGAAATCGTGGACCGATATTGCCCATTTTCAATACCAAACAAACTGCATCAACTAGAAGTATCTGTGCAAAATTTCAGCTCGCTAGCTACTTCCGTTTGGACTCTATCGTGTTTTCAACAGACAGATAGACGGACAGACGGACAGACGGACGGACATGGCTAGATCGTCTTAGAATCTAATAAGGACCCAGAATATATATACTTTTATGGGTCTTAGACGAATATTTCAATGTGTTACAAACGGAATGACAAAAACAATATACCCCCCATCTTTTTTGATGGTGGGTATAAAAATAACAAGTAAGAGTGTTATATTCGGCCATGCCGAATCTTATATACCCACCATCAAATCATCCTTATAAATAAACTTTGATATTATCGATCTATGTTGAATCATATGTCGATATTATTATGAACATCAGGGAAATATTTGGAAGAGGGAATTTAATAAAGGCTTAAGCGTGGACCGTGCTCTTCCGAATTAAAAATATTAATTTTGTTTGATCCAATATTTATAACCATAAACTCATACAAAACTTGTTTATGTGAAATTTCATCAATTATGGACCCACCCTTATAAAATTTAAGAAAATGATTTTAGTTCCTATAAAAATTTTTTATGTCGAATTTTATTGCTATATATATGCACATATGTTTCTTAAGGTCAGATATGAGCATTAAAGTCATTTTCTGAAGGGGACCTTGTATTGGGGGTAGGGTCAATTATGAACCGATCCTTATAAAATTTTACGAAGAGATTTAGGTTCCTATAAAACATGTTTGTGCCGAATTCTCTTAGCAAGTTATGAGCGATAAAGTCATTTTCTGAAGGGGACTTTATATGGGGGGTAGGGTCAATTATGGACCGATCCTTATAAAATTTTACAGAGAGATTTAGGTTCCCATAAAACATATTTTTGCCAAACTTCACCGCTATTGGTTCTTCCCTTAGCAATTTATGAGCGATAAAGTCATTTTCTGAAGGGGGCCGTATATGGGGGCTAGGCGAAATTGTGGACCGATATTGCCCATTTTCAATGCCAAATAAACTGCAAAATTTCAGCTCGCTAGCTGCTTCCATTTGGACTCTATCGTGTTTTCAACAGACAGACGGACAGACGGACGGACATGGCTAGATCGTCTTAGAATCTTATAAAGACCCAGAATATATATACTTTTATGGGTCTTAGATGAATATTTCAATGTGTTACAAACGGAATGACAAAAACAATATACCCCCCATCTTTTTTGATGGTGGGTATAAAAACAAAAAAATTTTATAGAAACTCTGTAACTGTAAACCAATCCCATTCATTAATGAACACTGAGTATTATAAAACAATTGACTAAAAGGTCAAAAGAGTAGAAAATAGACCATAAAAACAGGATGTGAAATTAAAACTCTTGAAAACGTGATGTTTTACCCCAAGACATAAGTAGTAGATGGATTCATTAGAATTTGTAAAATTTGTACGAAATAGAAGAGAAAAAATACAGACTTTATAGAGAGACTTTTAATAGAAAATGCTGTTAATTATGGCCACAGACGTCATCACTATTTTTCAAGTATGATTGTTAATGGAAAATATAATATTGTAGTGAAGCCATATAAATAAATATTGTGTTAAAACTAAAGTTTAAATTTTATTCACCTTAAAAGTTAACGAAACACTATAAATGATTTCCCTCCTATACACGTAATAGTTTTTCTATAAAAAGTGCTCAGAGTTTGTTTTAAAGTTTTGCTTGATTTATGCAGTTTTCTCTTTAGTTTTGTGTTTTTTTTTAACAAAAAGTACTTGTATTAGTGGAAAAAAATTGTTAACTGACCTTGGGTTGTTTGGCATAATAGAGTTTATTGCGTTTTAAACGAAAATAACGTCTACGCCAACGTTGAAATGACCATGTTTGTTTCAATAGGAAACCCTCTTTGATGGCAACCTTTAACGATAAGAAGGATATTTATTTAAAATATAATTAAATTAGTATTTTATTTTAACAATGATAAAATTATTTTCAAATGATTAAAATAATGTTAATAAAAAAGAAAACTTTGTTTGGAATATTTACTTATAAATAGAAACATTTAATGATGTATGAAAAGTTTATTTTTAAGACTATAAATTAAAAGTGATTTTTATAAAGAAAGAGAGTAAAATATTTAAAATTATTTGGAAAGTGAATAAGCTAGAGCTGTAGCGCTAATGTCATTGTGTCTATGGAGAGGTTAGATTAGAGTAGAGTAGAGTTGAGTAGAGTAGAGTAGAGTAGAGTAGAGTAGAGTAGAGTAGAGTAGAGTAGAGTAGAGTAGAGTAGAGTAGAGTAGAGTAGAGTAGAGTAGAGTAGAGTAGAGTAGAGTAGAGTAGAGTAGAGTAGAGTAGAGTGGAATATAGTAGAGTAGAGTAGAGTAGAGTAGAGTAGAGTAGAGTAGAGTAGAGTAGAGTAGAGTAGAGTAGAGTAGAGTAGAGTAGAGTAGAGTAGAGTAGAGTAGAGTAGAGTAGAGTAGAGTAGAGTAGAGTAGAGTAGAGTAGAGTAGAGTAGAGTAGAGTGGAATATAGTAGAGTAGAATAGAGTAGAGTAGAGTGGAATATAGTAGAGTAGAATGTCGAAGTGCTTTACGTGAACACCTGCCGTGTTGGCCCTTTTCCACGGTGGTCTTTTTCACCCACAGGCTGAGCTTTTGTGACGACTCACCAACGCCCCTTTTTGTATCATACATGAGGGCGGCAATTGTTTTACATGTTTCTGCCGGTTCCTGTACAAGCAGTTTTCTCAAGTACTCGAGTTATATAATCTCATTCAGAGATGTAAAAACATCACTTCCGTCTAAAACCACGCAGATGGGATGGCCTCTATTGAGCCGCCAACAGCACCTAGAGACGTATTCGGTAGTACGAAACTCGAATCTTACTCACAGAGAACACACTGTGGTAAATCTGGTATGTCTTTTTCAGAGTTTCGCTGGACAAGAGAGGAACATCTAATGGTATCACTTTTATAAGATAACATTCATACGTCACAATTCAACCCAGCACACTTCTTATTCATGCGACACACTCGTAGAAAACAACATCCGACACACTCACTCTAGGTATTAGGGTGGGGAAAGAACCGTATACCTCTATATTCATCCTGTGTCATATACATTTAATAGCAACTCATATCCAACGCTTAGTCCCACAGTCACTCCTCTGTCGTGTTGACTTCGGCAACAGTACCGAACTTATACGGAATTATAGATTTCACCGTGCATCAGTCCTTTAACCGACATTTTCTTCCCGAGAATTCAACCAACTGGCCAGCCAGGGCAAAGTCCTGCGGGCAACTGGCAACCCGGAGTACCAGATGATATTGTTGGAACACATCAAATATACCGCTGTGTAAAGTCTGGTATAGACGAAACAAACGACTCTCCAAAAATGATGTAGCAATCACTATTTTAGACTCTGCAGATGGGGACGTACCCCAAAAGTTCTCTTTTCAGTTTAGAAACTTCCATATAACAACAGATTCCTGCAGGGCTTTGTACTAATATTCAACTTAATCACGACCACTGTCTCACATTATGTTATCGGACATTTGTTCGAAAAAACAGATCACTTATGAAGTATTAACTTTTCACCTCTCATATCATTGACACACCCGTGCAAAGCATTTAATAAAAAATAATCTATGAACTAATCGTTATTGCAAAATTTCACAAAAAGTTCAGAAAAATTTTTACACTACAATACACTTTTATCTATTTTCTCCAAAATTCATTTTAATTTGAAAAGAAAAACTCTATTGCCTGAGAGTTACTTAAAATAACTTTTACGTATAAAGTGATTTGTTTTCACTTATGTGAGTAGTTGCTTTTTTCCAAGTTCTGTTAGCTTTTAAATAACAATTGTTTATTTTTATATCCGTTCTCAAAATAGATGGAGGGCATATTGATTTTATCATTCCGTCCATATAGAAGGTGCTTAAGGGCTGTAATTTTAAGAATATCTTTAAGGCTCAAAAGTGCTGCAATTTATCATAGAGAATTTTCTTAGGAGCATGTTAGGACCTGATTGACATTATCATTCCGTTTGTAACATATCGAAATGTTGGACCAGTTTAAACATTATAAGTTCTTATTAGATCCAAAGACGAGTTCTTATTTGACCAGAACCATGTCCGTCCGTCTATCTGATTAAAGCGCAATAAAGCCCATATATAGAAGGTGCTTAAGGGCTGTAAATGTAAGAATATCTTTAACGCTCAAAAGTACTAAAATTTATCATAGAGACTTTTCTTAAGAGCATGTTTGAACCTGATTATTAACATAAAAAATTAAGATACACGTTATAATGCAGAGTAAAATAAGATTCGTTGCAACCTTCAACTTACTTACTTGTTATACCCTCCACCACCATCAGTGGTGATAGTGGGTATATATAACTTTGTCATTCCGTGTGTAACACCAAGAAATGTTCATCTGAGACCCAACAAACTATATATATTCTGGGTCCTTATCAAATTCTGAGTCGATTTAGCTAAAAACGAAGCAATAGAGTTTAACCAAATTCACCCAAAATGTTCTTCATTTTCCTAAGTTGTTTGGTATTGAAAATGGGCAAAATCGGTTCACACCGGGAAAAGTTATGAATCAAAATTTAAAACAACCTCGAAAAAATAAGCATTTTTTACACATTCTGATGTAATTTTCTCGAAAACTATGCAAGATAATTCCATGAAAATCACCACACATTCGTTTCTACACAAGAGCTTGATCCCTGCTGAAAATTTTCTGAATCAGTTCCCAATTTCATATACCTCCCATACAAAAGTACATATTCCCGGAAAATGGGTTTTTTGTTAATAACTTCCGTCACAATGTCGATATCTTCACAAACTTTTACAAATTAAAATCTTATGTCCATAGAATTCATACAAAGGAAAAATTTTCTGGGTCGGTCCATAATTGGACATAGCTCCCATACAAGGTCCCCTCCCGAAAATCACTTAAACGCACATAACTCATTACTAAATTAAGATATTCATATAAAATTTGGTACAAGTATTACCCATATGCATAGAAATATTACTGTGAAAGTTTTTTTCCGATCGGTCCATAATTGGTCATAGCTCCCATACAGGGCCCCTCCCGAAAATCACTTAAACGCGCATAACTCATTACTAAATTAAGATATCCATATCAAATTTGGTACAAGTATTGCTCATATGCACAAAAATATTACTGTGAAATTTTTCTCCGATCTGTTCATAATTGGTCATAGCTCCCCTACAAGGTCCCCTCCCGAAAATCACTTAAACGCACGTAACTCATTACAAAGTTAAGATATCCATATAAAATTTGGTACAAGTATTGCTCACATATACAGAAATATTACTATGAAAGTTTATTTTTGGATCGGTCCATAATTGGTCATAGCTCCCATACAAGGTCCCCTCCCGAAAATCACTTGAACGCGCATAACTCATTACTAAATTAAGATATCCATATAAAATTTGGTACAAGTATTGCCCATGTGCACAGTAATATTACTGAGCAATTTTTTTCCGATCGGTCCATAACTGGTCATAGCTCCCATGCAAGGTGCCCTCCCGAAAATCACTTAAACGCATATAACTCATTACTAAATTAAGATATCCATATAGAGTTTGGCAGAAGTATTGCTTATATACAGATAAATATTACTGTGAAATTGTTTTCCTATCGGTCCACAATTTATCATAGCTGTTATACAAGGTCCCTTTCAGAAAAACACTTAAAAAAACATAACTCATTTTACGATCGGTCCATGTTTGGTCATAGCTCTCATACTAGGTCCCCTTCAGAAAAGAAAATGGGGTTTGTAATGTTCAATAAATCTTGGAATTGTAATAGATTTAAGTTGTTTAAATCTTGGGATTTTTCTATTTAAGACATGAGAAAACTTATTTCTACAAATATTTGATCAATTAGAAAAGTATTAACATAAAAGTAGCTGGTGGAGGGTATTAAAGATTCGGCTCAGCCGAATATAGCTCTCTAACTTGTTATTTTTTCATTTGCTATCACGTGCAAAATACACAGTTACACATTTTGTTTTCTGTTTTGTTCGCGAATCGTTAGTATGTACATTGAACTGGAAATAAAAGTGGGAAAATAGGTAACGATATAACGTTAGACCCACCACTCTGTTATAAGTAAATAAAGAGCAATCAAAATGTATGCTTCAATTGATTGGGTTGTGTTTCAGTTATTTTTTTATTGTTCACACCCTACTTCAGGGATAGAGGTTTAAACAAACATATTGCTAACCATTATAAATACTACAACAAAAATCATTTGCAAGAGTTTCATAAAAATTTGTTTCCTTTATTTACAGGAAAAAAACTGGGTACAAAAAAATCCTATTTGAACTGAATATATGTATATTCAAACAATATTTAATCTGATTTAATCCTAATTACTATTTAATAAAAATTTCCTTTGAATTCAATTACTCTAGTGTTTATTATTCAAATATTTCTTCGAATTAATGTCGGTTTAACTTACTTATGCCGAAAAGTATAACAAATTCTGTGTAACTGGTACGTAAGATATTTCTATAAAATAGTTATCTATGACATGCTTATAACTGTTAGCGTGTGTCGTTTATATTATTTTAGTGTAACCATATTTATACGTATCCATGACATGATAAATATTTTCAAATAAAATCATGCAGATAGTTATATTCGGTCATGTAGAATGTTATATTCTTGGTATTACAAAAAAATTATAAGAATATTTCTGAGTAATTAAAACTATCTTTAGTAAAATTTAAAGAGAGGAGGATTTTCACATTGTCCACATTATCTTTTGCAACATTTGGGTTAGCTTTTGAGACGATTCGACCACCGCGCCATTGTGTTTCTTACGTATATGGAATTTCCGATCCAGTATACGTGCACTTTGCTCAAGTACTTGAGCTGTTTAATTTCTGACCATTGCTGCACGTTGCTTAACTTCTGAGTAGCAAAAACTTTACTTCCATTTACAATCACGCAGATGGATGGCCTCTGTTGAGTCGGCAACAGCACCTAGAGATGTAACCGGTAGAATTCATCAAATAAGCCGAGACTTTGTTCTTACTCACAGAGGACACACTGTGGTAAATCTGGTATGAACAGGGTTTGCTCTGAACATACCTGGACAAGGAAGGAAAATTCATAAAAAATCCACTTGCATAAGATACCCTTCATCCATCTCCAATCAACCCTGCACCTTTACTATTCCGCCGACACACTCATAAGAAAACAACACATGACAGACTCTCTTTAGGTATACGGGCGATTGAGGTCCGCAGATTCCTACATTCATTCTGTATCATATACATTTATCACCAACTCATTTCCAATGCTTAGTACCAGAGTCACTCCTCTGTGGGGTATCAGTTGTTATTCGGCAACAGCACCAAACTTATACAGAAATATAGATTTCACCGTGCATCAGTCTTTTAACCGTAACTTACTTTTCCCGCGAATTTGAGTTTAAACAACAGCCGCTACGTGGATTCCGAAGGAACCTTAACCAACTGACCAGTCTGGATAAGTCCTGCAGCAACTGGCCACCCGTAATACCAGATTATGTGGTTCTCTGGTTGGACCCCATGTCAAATCATTCCTAGGCCGAGGATAAATTTGATCATAACCAGTTTATAGTACCGGCAGACTAGAGGTACTCTTAGCTCCTCTTTAATTCGGGATTACAATATACCAAAATAAGGGCCTTTCATCAGGGAAATCTGCCTCGGGGGGGGGGGGGGGTCTATCGATAGATAATATTTTGGGAAAAAATTAACCCTTTAGCTCTACACCATGTTTTTAATAGCCACCAAGACGGACGGACATAGCTTGATTGAAATGTTACAAGCAAAAAAAAAATGTTAAAGCAGCAATAGTCAGTTAGTGAAAAATATGCTTTTTGTCTGGTTATGTTTTTTGTACATGTGTGGAATAAAGCTCTTATGAGAAACCTTTGCATATCACTGTTTAAATGCACCTAAGTACTAAGTAAGCATTTCACCCCAGATCAATACTACCATAGACTGTACTGTATAATTGTAACGTTTTAAAAGCCGTTAGTAAAAAATCAACGTATAACTCGTGCTCTATTCCATTAAATAAACAATCATACTTGATTTGTATCAATATCATTTGTTTGTCCCACTTTTTATTTATATTATTTCTTTTTTTTTTTTCTAAAACAGTTCTAGTTCTGTTTATTTATGAGAATTCAAATTTTTAAAGGCAAATAAAAGACTAGTAAATATGTTATGAATATATATTAATGGAAATATATAATGGAAATTGAAATTGAATGAAATATGAATATGTATGGAAAATAAAATTTTGATTAAATTAAAGGTTTTATCATACAAAAAGACTAGAAAAGTTGGTAATTTTAAAGAGCGAAGTAAGGATATTATTACATGTACCTTAGGGTTATAACATAATGATTATTGATTGCAAATATTAAATTTTACATAACCTTGCCAAAAATTAAAAAACACAGTGAAACATAAAGAAAAATGAACATATACCATCACCACTACGTGATAAAAGACCCGTGTCTCCCAGTTTTGCCCAAAGTTATGCACTTTGGGGCCTCGGTGTCATTCTTGCAAAAAAGTGATCATTTTCTCAGGCTTATATCTTACAAACCGTTCTGAAATAGTTAATGTCATGAAGAACGATAAAATAAAAAAAATAAAACTTCAAGACCGCATATCGCCAAAAAATTAAAAAAAAAAAAAAAAAAAAAACACGAAAGAGTACTATATTCGGCTGTGCCGAATCTTATATACCCTTCACCACAGTGTATTTAAAAAATATCAATTCTATAAAATTTTAATTTATTTCATTTTCCGTTTTATTATTATTGTAGCAATAGCAAAACGAACAACAAAAACGCTAAACGAAATAAACACACAAAAAAACAAAATACACAAGGCAGTGAAATCATCAGACATCCAAACATATGAAACGAAATACACAAAAAAAAACAAAGTACACAACGCAATGAAACCAACAGACACCCAAATATACGAAACTGAATACACCAAAAAACAAAAACAATATACACAAGGCAATGAAACATACGAAACGAAATACTCAAAAAAAAGCAAAAACAAAATACACAACCCTACGAAACCAACAGACATCCAAACATACGAAACTGAATGCACCAAGAAACAAACAAAAACAAAAAAGGCAATGAAACACACAGCCATCCAAACATAAAAAACGAAATACTCAATGAATAAGCAGTGTTGTTGTTGTTGCTTATATCACAGCATGAAAAAAAATTGTATTTTTTATGAAATTTTCAGAGGTTGTCTCGGATTTTTGCTCATATCTCCGGTATTTATGGACAGATTTTGCTGATTTTAAATAGCGATCTTCTCGAAAGCATGTCTAACAGAATTATTGAAGATTCGGATATCGCCGATATCTGGGGTCCTCTAAAAACTAATTTCAACAAACACACAGACGGACGGACATAGCTTAATCAACTCCGCTACCCAGAATATATATACTTTATGGGGTCGGAAAATTATAGAAATTACAAACGGAATGACAAACTTATATATACCCTTCTCACGAAGGTGAAGGGTATAAAAATCGATTTTTTAAGTGATAAGAAATATTTCAAGTGTTTCTGTAAATTAGGCGTATACTTAATATTTGTAACATTAATAAATGATTAACACGTATACGTACAAACCTTTCGGAATTAGCTTATATCATAAAGAACATATAAAATCAAAAAAACTGCATCTTCAATACCGCAATCGCCAAAAAAAAACTTACAAAAAAAATCTTTTTTTACGTTATAAGAAATATTTCAAGTGTTTCTGTAAATTAGGCGTATACTTAATATTTGTAATATCAATAAATCATTAAAACGTATACGTACAGGTGTCGTTAATAAAAGCAGTGCAATTCCATAATGTAAAACTTTTCACTTAAAATTAAACTAGTGAGAATGTATAGTCGATCATAGCCGACCATATGATACCCTACACCAGTATGTATGATCGTATTTGATTGTATGGGGGCTTTGTGAAATAATGAACCAATTTTATTCATTTTCAATAAGCTTTGTCCTAAAAAAACCTCATCTTCAATGCAATTTCACAATGTAAAATTTTTCACTATTCAACTTTTTGAAATGAAACAAATGAGAATGTATAGTCGGTCGTGGTCGAACTTATGAAACCCTATATCAGTAAGTATGTGCATATTTGAGTGGTACGGTTGTATGAGGGCTTGAATGAATAATGAACTGATTTTAAACATTTTTAATAGGCTTCGTCCTAGTAAACGTCAAAGGAAAAATTTGTATCAGAAGTATGTAAAACTTTCTGCATATGGCGCTTTGTCATTTACACTATAATGTTCAATAAATAAAATGACAAATATGAACTCTACAAAAACAAAGTTATACACCTAATATTAAACATGATTGGTTCAAATTATGGTCTCTCTTACTAGAACGGTAATGATATCAATGATAAGAAAAAAAACAGAATTAAATTTGTTCAATATTTGTTCAGTTAAAAAACATCATGTCAGTCACCATGAATTGCTTGAATTAGTAAAGGGATATGAAATGCTTTTAGTCGACTATAAAACTTATTTTAGGTGTTAAAGAAAACGAAATATATTAATCATGGCAATGAAACAGATTAGTGTTTATTGTTTCAATTAAATCAAACTCATGACCCCTAAATTGGCAGAACTAGTATACCAGGATACCTGAAATATTATTTAAACTATTGAAAAGCAACTTTACATACGTATGTACATACATTTCCACACTAAATACATGCATATTAATCTTTCATGACATTTCTTCCTTTATAAGTTTGTATAAACTACTTTTTTGCGAATAATTGTTCTTGGTAGTGATTATTTATTACAATATTATTTATCTGGAAAAAAGTATTTGTAGATAATGTAGGAGATACATAAAAGTGTTTTCTATTTGAATAGTAAATTAACATGAATTATATAAATGAAGATAAAGGGAAGCATATGCATTTACTTATAATGCTGTTTTACAGGAATATTTTATTTTATGCAATACTATATGTTTAGACGGAATCGGGGATATGTGCAATAAAGGGGGTAAAATAAAACACACTTCCTTTTTTTATATTTTAAAAACGTTATAAAACGTGTATATGTATTTATTTATAAATTTAGGGTTAGTTGAGGGTTTAATTCACAGTTTATATATTTAAATTTAGAGTAGGTTTTATTCTTTTAATTTTAGTCTTTTAACTATTTATTTTATCTTTATGTTTAAAATAGATTTTATTCTTTTAACTATTTATTTTAGATTTAAGTTTTAAATAGTATTAGGTTTTAATTAGGTATTTTTTTTTTTTTTGGGTTCAAATTATAGGTTTAATTTTAGGTAAGTTTTATGTTCATTTGTTTTAGTTTTAAGTTTTGGTTTTAAAGGTTGATGATGCCGCTTTAGGTTTTTGGTTTTTTCACTGTATGATGTTGTTTGTTTAACTTCTTCTCTTCTTTTTTTCTACCAATCGCAGTTGAAGTTGGTTGCAGTTGAATTCAACAGTGATGGGATGCTGAGGGTAAAGTGTTGGGTAAAATGGGTACTATTTGTTCACCGTGTGAACACTATAGGTTTGCTCTATTGTATGAGTGTACTTACATACAATTTTAAATGAATACTGAAAAAATGTGCATGAATTAACGCTGTAATTCTGGTACGTAGATTTGTATTCATTATTTTATTTTATTTTATTTTTTATGTATCGATAATTTTGCGAAATAAAAGCAAGTTAAATCAGCATAATTTTCTAATTCGAATTAGCGACAAAATATGTATTGATAGGTAGGTAGGTTGATAGGAGGATGTATACTACATCAAATCCGAAGAAATGCACCTAGGCCACTATCGGGCCTCTTGTGCGCTCCTTATCACGAAAAAAAAACAAAAGGGAACTGAATGAATTATTTTACAGTGTTCATAAACTCAGTTTCCTGAACGTAATTCCTAAGAATCTTCCAATCAGTGTTAGTCAGGAATGTTATTTCCACAATAACATCACTTCCAAGATACTTGGATCTAACTTAGACGAATGACTGGCAATGGCAAAGAAAGTGCTCCAGAGTTTCACTGTCCTCTCCACATGCTCTACACTCTTCTGAATCCGCACGTCCAATTTTGAATAGATGTGCTCGTAATCCTTTGTGCCTACTCAGAATGCGTACCATCATACTAACCTCAGACTTGCTCAATTTGAGGAGATTTTTCGTCTTGCTCTCATCAGGGTCACCCCATAGGATCTTCGTGGTTCTACCCACTGTTTCATTGTTCCAAGAGGCCTTATGGGATTCTCTCACCCATATTTTTAGTTCAGCTTTTGTTGCGTCGAATGGTTGCGCGTTTGTCAGGTTAACTGCCTCGAGCTCCCTACCCTTTAAAGCTATTACATTCGTCCTTTCGTTACCGACTATTCCCGAGTGGGCTGGTACCCATACGATGTCAACCTTAACTCTGGGTGAGTATTCAGTTAAAGCTTTCTTAGAATCCAATACGGTCTTAGATTAAGTTCTATCACCTGATATCGCCCTAATTGCCTTCTGGCTATCGGTAAATATATTAAGCGCTGTGGGCGCCATAATTATTCTAATCCAATTTACGCATTCCGTTATTGCTGGTACTTCTGCCTGGAAGCTTGTGTTATGATTTGGTAAACGGTGGTATATTTCTGTTTCTGGATCTTCAATATAGAACCCCAGCCCCACTTTGTCCCCCAATTTAGAGCCATCCGTGTAACAACGGATTCCTACTGGTATTTGCTCTAATGTTCCGCTTGACCAAGACATTCTATCTGGGATCAGCGTTTCAAAGTTTCCGACATATTCTGTGTCTGGTATACGATCAGGCACGTCCGATGATTGTGTATAACCTTCCAATGTGTCCAGTATAAATTGAGGTCGTGTCCAATAACCGCTTTTGGCCAGTTAGCCTTAAGAAAAGAGCCGTTCGGTTGCAAGCGCCGCCACATATCTTAAATATGTTTCAATGGTTGGAATATCTAGCAACATTTCCAGAGCCTTGGTTGAAGTAGTACACATGGCACCACTTATACGCAAGCAGCATGTACGCTGAACTCCCAGAATTGGTCTAATTACACATTTATAAAGCCAATTTGTCGTAGTAGGACTAAGACCCCATTTCATGCCTATAGTGCTCCTACATATCGCCAAGCACCGATGTGCCTTGTTGATCCCATCCTTTATGTGGTGTCTCCATTTTAATTTCCGGTCGAGGATTACACCTAAGTACTTAACTTTGTCTATCACTGGTATCTTCTTGTCCAGGAAGCAAGGTTCAGTATACGTAGAATATTTTGTCTTTCTTATGAAAAGACAGATTTCCGTTTATGCCGGGATAACATTGAGGCCTCTCGGTTGAGCCTCCTCAGCTCTTCTACACAAGTAATTTGCATCCTTTCCCTTTAAAAGTATTACGACATCGTCTGCATAGCAGACAGGTCTAAGTCCTTTCACGGTTAGGGTCCTTAGGAGGCTATTAATCGTGGTAACCCAGAGTATTGATAAGTCACTGCTTATACATTGACATCGTATCTCAATAATTTAATTCAGAAGTACCAAAGTCCCTTTTTTATCCTATATGTCTGATTTTATGTTTCTAGGTTCAATATTGCAAAAAAAAGTACAAGTTAAAGAAATAAAAAGTACTAGAAAGTACCCTTTTATACACCATCATTTCGTCAAGATGTTGTGTGTTTAATTTTATGTTTGTATGTTAAAAAAACCAAAAAAGTACCAGTTGCAGAAGGCAAAAGTACCTAAAAGTCCCCCTTTATAAATTTTCCTTCAATCAGTATGCTGCGTGTTCAATTTTGCGTTCTTAAGTTCAATATTATAAAAAATTCCAAATGTACCAGCTGAAGAATGAGAACGTACCAAAGACTTCCCTTTTGGAGATTTTCATTCTTTCAGGATCCTATGTTTATAGGTTCATTAATGATAGAAATAAAAAATGTGGCATTTGAATGACGAACCAGTAAGAGTGTTATATTCGGCTATGCCGAATCTTATATACCCACCATCAAATCAGTGCCATATAAATAAACTTTGATATTTTGAATATTTTAATATTATATATCGATATTAATCAGGAGTTTAACTATTGACAGTGTTCTTTCGAATTATAAATATTAATTTATATAGGGAGTAGAGTTATTTATACATATGTATATGAATAAATTCTCACAGAAGACGGTAGGAAGATTTCAGTTCCTTATTTATTTCAAATTTCATGGATCTACTTGTATTTTTAAGCCAGTAATGAGCTTAAGGTCTCCTTAAAGGGACCTTATACGGGGATAGGGTTAATTAAGGACCGATCCTCATAAAATATGGTAGGGAGATTTATGTCGAATTGCATTGCGATATTCGTATTTTTCGCATTGTAGTCATTTTCTGAAGGGGAATTCATATGGGGTTGGGTTATTATGGACTGATCCTCATATGGGGGTAGGGTCAATTATAGAAAGATCCTCGTAAAATTTTGTAGAATGATCTTGGTTGATACAAGTCATACTTATATCGAATTTCATCGCTTTACTCGTTTTTTAGGCCAGTAATGAGCCTTAAAGTAACATCCTGATGGGGACCTTATATTTGGTTAAGAGATTTTAATTCTCAAGAAATAAACTTGAGTCAAATTTCATTGCAATACTCGTATATTTAAGCCAGTAATGGGAATGAAAGTAATTTGCTGATGGGGTCCTTATGTGGGGGATAGGGTCAATTAAGGTCTGATCCACATATAATTTGGTAGAGAGGTTTTGGCTAAAACTTACTTCTGTGAAATTTCATCGCTATATTCGTATTTTTAAGCCAGTAATGAGCGTTAAAGTGTACATTTTATGGAGAGGACCTTATATGGGGGGTTGGGTCAATTATGGATCGATCCACATAAAATTTGGTGGAGGGATATTGGCTCGCATGTAACTTATGTGTGTCGAATTTCATCGCTATATACGTATTTTTAAGCCAGTAATCAGCATTATAGTAATTTTCTAAAGGGGACCATTGTGGTCCTATGTTCGCCATAATTCAAAATTTTAGTTCGGAAGTCAAAAAACTGATTTGTGGGAAATTTTGTGGCATTTGCTTCATAAACAACGAATTTGTGTATGTTTGAAACTTTTTACACAATATTCCGGGGGGTATGGGAACTATGTAAATCGTTTACCGATTTTGCCCATTTGCAGTACCAAACATTTCTCAATCAATAAAAAATATTTTGGGAAAATTTCATCTCAGTATCTCTTATTTTGTGAACGCTATCATGCCAGCAACAGACAGACGAACGGACATAGCTAGATCGTCTAAGAATCCTACGAGGTCCCAGAATATATATATTCTTTATGGGGTCTGTGAACAATATTTCAATGTGTTACACACCGAATGACAAAATCAATATAACCCCCATCTTTTTTGATGGTGCCAGAAAGTGCCCTTTTATAGAAAACAATTTCATCAGGATGCCGCATGTTTAATTTTATGTTTTTAGATTCAATATTATAAGTTCTGGATCTCATAGAGTTTGTAATATGGAGCTCATGTAGTTCGCAATATGATCTAGTCCAGATTAATTAAATTTATTAAATTTCATAAGTTTTACTTTTCATTAGAGATTATAACAATAGTTACAGTAGCTCCAAAAATTTTTGTCATTCTGAAACTATCCTTTTGCTAATAGCTAAAAATGTTAGTAATTTTCTAAAACGCCTTTAAATATGTTTTTATAATAAAACTGTCAAAACTATCGTAATATTACATGACAAAGGGTATATTTATTTGTTATATACATACACTAATACATACATACACATGTATACGTTTCGCACATGAGAACAAACAACTTTATATTTAATGATTGAAATTTACTTTTATACATATAAAACAAGTAAGAAATTATAGTCGGGCGAGGCCGACCATATAATACCCTACACCTGTTACAAAATTAAAATGTGATTTAGTTTTCATAATAAAGCATTTAAGGTCAATTGTACCTTGTCTCAGATGTACTTAAGCCATTTATTGTTAAATAAAATTGTGGACATTTAAGTCAAATTTTGAAGGGGGGTTTGTATAGGGGCTATGGTCAAATGAAACCCTATAATTACAAAATTCATGAGAATCATTAAGGCTAGTATAGAACTTTGTTTTGCTGTTTTTTGTGAAATAATGGAGCGATGTTAACCATTTTCAATAGGCTTCGTCTCCGGTAACATAGAAGATCATGTGCCACATTCATTGAATTATCTTCAAAATTGCGACCTGTAGTTTGATTACAAGTTTTACAAGCCTTATTCGGGGGTTCAGTTGTATGGGGGCTAGGTGAAATAATGGACCGATGTAAACCATTTTCAATAGGATTCGTCTCTGATACTATAGAAGATCGTGTGCCAAATTTCATTGAATTATCTTAAAAATTGCGACCTGTAGTTTGATTAAAATCTTTACAAGACCTACTCGGTGGTTCAGTTGTATGGGGGCTAGGTGAAATCTTAACCATTTTCAATAGGCTTCGTCCCTGTGACAATAGAAGGTCATGTACCAAATTTCATTAAATTACGACCTGTAGTTTGATTACAAGGTTTACATGGACAGACGGACGGACAGACAGACAGACAGACAGACGGACGGACATAGCTAAATCGACTCAGAAAATTATTCTAAGCCGATTGGTATACTTTAAGGTGGGTATTGGGCCAATATTATTGTGCGTTACAAATATCAGCACAAACCCAATATACCCTCCCCACTAAAGTGGTGTAGGGTATAAAAAATATTTTTTTTATTCATGACAACATCAAACGTGACTAGACATTTAGGTACGTGTAAATATCTAAGCACATTAATATACAATTTTTCTATAACAACGTTTACAGATATTCACAGTTATCAATATGTGTCATATACTTACATATGTGTTTGACCTATTTAAACAGTGACTATAAAAGTATGTATTTAATACGTTTTTGTACGCTATAGCGGGGTAACTGAATATCCAACTTTTTTATTGAAACAGTTGTTTAACTTTTTAACCATTTTACATAAGTTTCTGTCATTTAAAATATATCCTCATTTAAGTAATTTTATTTATGTAATATTTACGTATGACCAACCTTGACTTAACTAAATACAAATGCTGCTAATATATTTTCTCTCAAAAGTCACAATGAAAGCATATAAGCCAAATAATACAAACTGTATAAAAATTATTTTAATATACATATGTATTTACAAAAACAGATGAAAAACTGGTTGTCATTAAGGAAACATGTGGACATTTGTAATTTCCATAGCGGAAGTTAATCCAAAAAAATATGTTCCCCATAATATAATGAATTACTATGCGGACATATAGAGATTTATAAATGCATATGTATTAAATATATATAAATATTTATATGAACACTTGTAGAGATACATATTTATATAAAATAACTTTATTTACCTTTGTGATATTATGCAAAAAAAGTAAGGGAAATTACTAAAAAAAAAACTTAATGAATATTTCATTTTTAATTCTCAATAATATTACATACATATAATCGTCCATATAATAATATTCATATACAGAGGATAATACTTATGTCTCTATAATGCATACAGTGTCTCACATAAGTGTTCGAATTTAGTTATACTTAAAAAAAAAACAAAATTAAAAAATTTTTTTTGAGTAAAATTAATATATTACTATGATATATTTATAAGGTTCTGTATGCATTCTAAGATACAGTTGTGGGATATTTCTCATCTTGAGAACTTAGTGCCAATATCTCTAGCTCCGGTTATCGTTTAACGGGTAGATATACTGCCGGTTAAAGTAATTTTTGTTTGTTAACTGTTAATATATCGTTAGGATAAAACATAACATTGAGAAATGGGGGTAAATGTATTGAATCTTAAGTCCATTTTTATAATACTACACAGAGAAAACAGATTCGTTGTCACAACCGAATTTGTTTCCAATCGAATTAGGTCGGTTCTACGTACTATCTTGTGATTCGATTGCAGTTGCCGAATATTTCTTTTGCTTTTACTACATTTTAGAACACTTAGTGGTTCTTACTACCGAATTTTCGATTATAGTAAGGGTAATTGTAGTGTAAAAATTCGGTACACCCAACTAATTAAAAAAATAATTCGGTGAGAAATACCGAAAATATCTTTTTTAAGGATCAATTTCAATTTTAAATTTTTTATATAGATTTTTTTATTTATTTATTGCAAATTTCAAATGTTTATAAATACATATGTACATAAAAAAGTATAAAACGTTTTGTTAGATCTCACTTCTTAACATAACACAAGAATTTTAAAATTTAAAACTCATCTGCATTCAAATGTTTATTTCAACTGATCTTGCCTTATCCATGTACGATGGTATATTGTCATTCAGGTTTCGCGCATTGAACATATAGCTAAAGCAGAAGCACATACATATGTAAATGTTTGTAAGTAATGGATTGATGTCCGTCCAGCCACAAAATTTTTTGAAAGGAAACATTATTATTTCTGCTAATTTGGTACAGGGAAACGTTTATCATTCACTTAAAATTATGCACCTCAAAACCGTCAGCCAAAATAGACTTTTTTATTCTTAAATTTTAATAGATTTTAATTTTATTTATGAATAAAAAAAAAAATTTCAATAAAAAATTTAAAATTGTTTGTTGATTGTTTCTTTTTATTTTTAGAACTAATTATTTTTAAAATGTCAATAAAAGTTTTTCCGTTTGAATTATGTAGTCGGTTAGAAATACCGAATAAAGCTTTATTGTAATCAAGATAACCGAAATTTATAATCTTTCGGTTGGAAATACCAAATCAGGCTTTACTGTGTTTATGATAATTGCATATTTTATACTGTTTATAGAAATATGGAGTTACAATAATTAATATCTTCTTTTAATACTAAATATATAAATCTAACCGTATGTTTAATTGTATGTACTGATATTTACAATTACAAGGAACAATTATTAATTAAAATATGGTTATACTTGACGAAATAATAAAATAAAAGTTTAAAAAGCTCAAATTGGTCAAATTAACTGACTTAATGATTATGTGAACCTTAATTCGATTATATTTATGTTATTTCAGTTCTCATTGTAAAAAATTAGTTAAATTTAGAGATTTTTAATAATTGCAATTAATATTTATTTACAGTAACTAATTATTTGTAGCTCTAATCGATTTCCGATCGATCTTTTTTCTGTGTGTACGGTTAAAATCATCCGAAAAATTCATCTGGTATATATTTTTTTTGGATATCAGCTGTTACAAATTTCCAATCTATTCTGAAAGTGTATAACTCCCAAAAACTTAAGATCCAGTCTTGGAACTTCTAAGTTCAGAGCCTTCTAAATACAATATGGGTTCCATTAAGTTCCAACCTAAAATTTGGTTTTATCTCTGAACAAAGAGAAGACACACACATTTGGTAAAAATAGCTAAATAGCAGTAGTAAGTTACCTAGTCAGTTAGTTAGTTAGTTAGTTAGTTAGTTAGTTAGTTAGTTAGTTAGTTAGTTAGTTAGTTAGTTAGTTAGTTAGTTAGTTAGTTAGTTAGTTAGTTAGTTAGTTAGTTAGTTAGTTAGTAGTGTTAGTTAGTTAGTTAGTTAGTTAGTTAGTTAGTTAGTTAGTTAGTTAGTTAGTAGTTAGTTAGTTAGTTAGTTAGTTAGTTAGTTAGTTAGTTAGTTAGTTAGTTAGTTAGTTAGTTAGTTAGTTAGTTAGTTAGTTAGTTAGTTAGTTAGTTAGTTAGTTAGTTAGTTAGTTAGTTAGTTAGTTAGTTAGTTAGTTAGTTAGTTAGTTAGTTAGTTAGTTAGTTAGTTAGTTAGTTAGTTAGTTAGTTAGTTAGTTAGTTAGTTAGTTAGTTAGTTAGTTAGTTAGTTAGTTAGTTAGTTAGTTAGTTAGTTAGTTAGTTAGTTAGTTAGTTAGTTAGTTAGTTAGTTAGTTAGTTAGTTAGTAGTTAGTTAGTTAGTTAGTTAGTTAGTTAGTTAGTTAGTTAGTTAGTTAGTTAGTTAGTTAGTTAGTTAGTTAGTTAGTTAGTTAGTTAGTTAGTTAGTTAGTAGTTAGTTAGTTAGTTAGTTAGTTAGTTAGTAGTTAGTTAGTTAGTTAGTTAGTTAGTTAGTAGTAGTTAGTTAGTTTAGTGCGTTATTTTCTTTTAGTCTTTAGTTCTTTTTTAGTTCGTTAGTTGTTAGTAGTTAGTTATTAGTTAGTTAGTTAGTTGTTAGTTAGTTAGTTAGTTCGTTTTGTTAGTTAGTTAGTTAGTTTTAGTTTCGTTAGTTCGTTAGTTCGTTAGTTCGTTCGTTAGTTGTTAGTTTAGTTGTTAGTTAGTTTGGTTCGTTTAGTTGTTAGTTAGTTAGTTAGTTAGTTTAGTTTACCGTTCGTTTTTTATTTAGTTTTTAGTTTAGTTAGTTTTAGTTCGTTGTTCGTTCTTATGTTAGTTAGTTAGTTTTCAGTTGTTCTTAGTTATTTAGTTAGTTAGTTATTAGTTAGTTAGTATCAGTTAGTTAGTTTAGTTCGTTCGTTCATTCGTTCGTTAGTTAGTTAGTAAAGATATATATTACATCACGATCATACGGAATACAACTAGAAACAAGTAAGAAATTATAGTCGGGGCGAGGCCGACCATATAATACCCTACACCTTTGACAAAAATATAATGTGATTTAGTTGCCATAATAAAGCATTTAAGTTGAATTGTACCTTGCCTTAGGTATACATACTTAAGCCGTTTATTGTTGAATAAAATTGTGGTCATTTAAATGAAATTTTGATGGGGGCTTTTCATAGGGGCTAGGGTCATATGAGAACCTATTATTATGGAATTCGTGGGGGTCATCAAGTCTTGTATACAACTTGGTTATTGCAACTTTTTGTCGAGATATGAGAATATTAAACATAATTATGAACTTAAAAGCCCTATTCGGCGGATTCAGTTGTATGGGGGCTAGGTGAAATAATGGACCGATGTAAACCATTTTCAACAGGCATTATCTACGGTACCATAAAAGATCATGTGGCAAATTTCATTGGATTATCTCCAAAATTGCGACCTGTAGTTTGATTACAAGGATTACAAGCCCTATTGGGGGGTTCAGTTGTATGGGGGCTAGGTGAAATAATGGACCGATCCATTTTCAATAGGCTTCGTCCCTGGTACAATAGAAGATCATGTACCAAATTTCATTGAATTATCTTCAAAATTGCGACCTGTAGTTTGATTACAAGGTTTACATGGACGGACAGACGGACGGACAGACGGACGGACGGACAGACGGACATAGCTAAATCGACACAGAAAATGATTCTGAGCCGATTGGTATACTTTAAGGTGGGTATAGGACCAATATTATATACCAATACAATATACCCTCCCCACTAAAGTGGTGTAGGGTATAAAAAGGGTCTTAAAATTCTCTTGAATTTCATGTATTTGTATATCTCTTTTACATACAAACATACATATACAATTTTTCCCACTTGTTGTTGACGGACCCACATTAGACCACATCTTGTAATGTCACATGTTACAGTTCTTGCTTTTGTTGTCATTTCTCTTACTATAGTATAATAATGGAGTATACAACAATCTTATGTGGTTGTAAATTTTTGTTGCTGTCAATTTTTTTTTGCAAACCTAAACATAGCGTAAAATTCTGTTTATCATTTTGAGAGTTTTTTCCAAACATATATTATTTGCAAAACTTCCGGCTGTTCTTCATATTTATGTATTTTTTCTTTCTTTTTGTCTCCCTTTTTCGGGGCAACAGAGATTTTTCCATAATGTAGATTGTCTCAAAAAATATATAAAAACAAGAGTAAAGCAAAAAGTTATGAATAATAGTGAAAATAGAAATGACAAAAAAGCTTGGTTTTGCCGGTTTTTGCAGTTGCTGTTGAAAAAAGCTTTTTGTATTTTTCAACAGTTTTTTTGCACTTAAATAAGGGAGCATTAAAGAATATGGATAAAAACAAATAAACGAAAATAATATTATGCTAAAAATTCTGTATTTAAATGTTAGCGGCAAACAAGGGATGTAGAGCAGAAATTTGATACAATGGGAGCTGTTGGTTTTTTTTAATATTTAAAAATTTTTTTATTTTTATACCCACCATCAAAAAAGATGGGGGGTATATTGTTTTTGTCATTCCGTTTGTAACACATCGAAATATTCATCTAAGACCCATAAAAGTATATATATTCTGGATCCTTATTAAATTCTAAGACGATCCGTCCGTCCGTCTGTCCGTCTGTTGAAAACACGATAGAGTCCAAACCGAAGCATGTAGCGAGCTGAAATTTCGCAGAAATACTTTATATTGATGCAGTTTGTTTGGTATTGAAAATGAGCAATATCGGTTCACGCTTTCGCCTAGCCCCCATATAAGGTCCCCTTCAGAAAACGACATTAACAATCATAACTGACTAAAAGAAGCAGCTATAGCGATGAAATTCGACACAGACATATTTTATAGAAACCTTAATATCTTTGTAAAATTTTATAAGGATCGGTCCATTATAGACCCTACACCCCATATAAGGTCCCCCTCAGAAAATTACATTAACGCTCATAACTTACTAAAAGAACCAACTATAGCGATGAAATTCGACACAGACATATTTTTTAGGAACCTTAATATTTTTGTAAAATTTTATAAGGATCGGTCCATAGTAGGCCCTACCCCCCATATAAGATCCCCTTCAGAAAATGACATTAACGCTCATAACTGACTAAAAGAAGCAGCTTTAGCGATGAAATTCGGCATAAACATATTTTATAGGAACCTTAATATCATTGTAAAATGTTATAAGGAGCGGTCCATAATTGCCCTACCCCCCATATAAGGCCCTCCTCAGAAAATGACATTAACGATCATAACTGACTAAAAGAACCAGTTATAGCGATGAAATTCGACACAAACATATTTTATAGGAACCTTAATATCTTTATTATATTTTATAAGGATCGGTCCATAATTGACCCTACCCCCCATATAAGGTCCCCTTTCAGAAAATTACTTTAATGCTCATAACTGTCTAAAAAAAGCACTTATAGCGATGAAATTCGACATGAACTTTTTCTATAGAAACCTAAATCGCTTTGTAAGATTTTATAAGGATCGGTACATAATTGATCCTACCCCCCATATAAGGTCCCCTTCCGAAAAAGATTTTAACGCTCAGAACTGTCTAAAAGAAGCATCTATAGCGATGAAATTCGACATGAACATATTTTGTAGGAACCTTAATAACTTTGTAAGATTTTATAAGGATCGGTACATAATTGATCCTACCCCCCCATATAAGGTCCCCTTCCGAAAATGGCTTACTGTCTAAAAGAAGCATCTATAGCGATGAAATTCGATATGAACTTATTCTATAGAAACCTAAATCTTTTTGTAAAATTTTATAAGGATCGGTCCATAATTGACCCTACCCCCCATATAAGGTCCCCTTCAGAAAATGGCTTTAACGCTCATTATTAGCCAAAACTAAAATCGTTCTAGAAAATTTGACGAGGATCGGTCCATAATTGACCAAACGTCCCCCCTAAATAAGGTCCCTCTCAGAAAATAACTTAAACACTTTTTACTACCTTAAAAATGCAAGTATAGCGACAAAATTCGACAAAAATTTCTCTATACATAGGTGTAATAAATGAGAAAATTGTTTTGATAATAACAAAAGCATCGATTCTTAGATATCAAAGTTTATGGCAATGATTTGATGGTGGGTATACAAGATTCGGCACAGTCGAATATAACACACTTACTTGTTGCTTATAACATCGTAAATATTGAGTTTTAACACTAAACTGACAGATTATATCAAAACTTTTTCCCTGCTGTTATTAAAATTTACCTCAGTATGTTCAATAACAAGTCCTTAGTTTTTCTAAATCAGTAGACTTATAATTAGACTATATAGCAGTCAATAGACTTGTCAGTACACTAGTCAATAGACCAGTCAGCAACCTTCTGGTCTTTAGAAAAGTCAGTGGATTAGACAATAGACTAGTAAGTTGATACATGAATAGACTTGTCAGTAGACTATTGAGTGGACTAATCAATAAACTGGTTAGTAGTCTATATAGTAGTCAGAAGACTTTTCACTAGACTAGTCAATAATATAGTCGATATACTAGTCAATACTCTATTCTATAGAATTGACAATAGACTTATCAATAGATTAGTTAATAACCTAGACAATAGACTAGTCAATGGTGTATTCAGTAGACTTATCAATATCATAGACCAATCACGTGTACTCCCATTAATGAGATTATTGGAAATCGTACTTAAAAATATTATAGATATCTTTCCATAGTTGGTTACAGCTTCCATATAAGAATGTTAATTAAAATTGCTATTATTTATATTTTCTTTCAGTGTAACCAAAATATGCCCTTTAAAAAGACAAATAATTTTCCTTTTTAGTTCTACTAAACCATTGTTTTAGATGGCTTTGTGTTATTTTTAGTAGAAGGAACACCTCAAGCCATTTTTCCTTATTTTTATACTCTACACAACTTTAGTGGGGAGGGTATATGGGATTTGTAATGATGTTTGTAGAGTAGTCAGTCTGTCAGTCTGTACGTCTGTCTGTCTGTCTGACTGTCTGTCTGTTTGTCTGTTCGTCTGTCTGTTCGTCTATCTGTTAGTCTGTCTGTCTGTCAGTCTGTCAGTCTGTCAGTCTGTCAGTCTGTCAGTCAGTCAGTCAGTGTGTCTGTCTGTCAGTCTGTCAGTCTGTCAGTCTGTCTGCCTGATTATTGATTTTGGTTGATATCGGTATATTATTTCACCCATTCAACCGGAGCCTCCAAATTACTCTTTGGAGCTCATAATTATGACAAATATACTAATATCTGGTTTTTGGTGTAGGTTGTCATATGGTCGGCCATGCTCGACTATACTTTTTACTTGTTTAAATTAGAAAATAAAAAACAAAAGAAAAAAGTTTTTATAAAACGTATGAAATGATACAACAACAAAGGCAGTGTGGAATCTTGTTGGAATTAGAAAACTTTTGAACTAAGTTAGATAAAACTTAGAAAGAAAAATAAAAATTTAAAAATGTACAAATAATTCATAGAAAAAATTTAGGGTCTAATTTTATAAAACGAAACGACAAACGTTCAAAAAAATTTGTATGGAAAAAATTCATATTTTCAAAAATTTCCCAGTATTCTTCATACAAATTTTCTACGTTAACGAAAGTTTCGTTTTATAAAATGAGGGGGTTAAATAACTAACCCCCTCATTTTATAAAACGAAACTTTCGTTAACGTAAAAAATTTGTATGAAGAATACAGGGAAATTTTTGAAAATATGAATTTTTTCCATACAAATTTTTTTGAACGTTTGTCGTTTCGTTTTATAAAATGAGACCCTAAATAAATAGCAAGTATCAAAAAAGAGTTGGTGAAGATCGACCGTATGATGTTCTAAAACTATATATGTATATAAAATAAGTAACGGAAATGAACCTTTTAGGGGCCCTGGTCAATTATAAAAAATCACTTTTTCTTTACGAAAACATAGAACTATTTTTTTTATATATATATAAAAGTGTTTTTTTCGGAAATGGGTCTCATAAATCCAAATAAAACTTTGAAGTTTTATTCGAAATCTAATGTTTATAAATAACTGTATTCAAATTCTAATTTCGGGGGAACTTTTATTGTGAGCTACTAAATAAATTTAAAAAGTGGTTATGAGTAAGCAGTAGCTGCAAACATTAGCATGAATGCATTATACCTTCCCCTTTGTAGTATGTAGTCCCAGTTATTAATAAAAATTTTGCATCTTTTAACAAAAAAAGTTATGAATTTGTTTAGATTCGTATAATTTCTTTTCATAGATGTTTATTTATTTTCTTTTCGTTCTTTTGTTTTGTTTTTATTTGTTTGCTAATGTGATTGTTATGAATTGATTTTTAGCCTTGAAAAAATACTTACCGAACTATTAACGTTACGTTTGGTGGAAACACGACGATGAAATATTTTTGCCGGCTCAGTTTCAATTTCCGACTCAGAAGATTCATCTCCAGGACTAATAGCAATTACCGGTATTGGTATGGGTGAAACACTACCCGAACTGCAAGTACTGCTCACACCACTACCAGCACCACTTCTAACAAAACGTGCACCACCACCACCTGCTCCCAATAAGCCTCCTGCTACACCTCCTCCTCTGACATCGAGAGTGGCAGTAGCAACATGTAGTCTTTGATTAGACATTATTATTTAAAGATGAGTTAGGGCTTTTTTGGTTTCCTTTTCTTCTTGTATTTATTGTTTTTTTATGGGTGTGTAAGTATATGAGTTTAGGGTAGTAATTAATTTTATTTATTTTTCAATATTAATTTTATGTATGGCATACTTTTGGGCTGAGGACCAGGAATAGATGAATTTCAAATAAAGAAACGTATGCGCAACATTTTGTTTAACTTGAAATTTGTTTTAGTTATATATTTTAACTATAAATAAAGGCAGTTTGTGTTTTATTTTATTTAATGTTTTAATTTCTTGAAGGTTTTCTTTTATATTCACATTTATATTAATTTACGTATTTATTTAACTATTATAATTTTTAGCTTAATAAAAAAACATCACATTTATTTATATATTTTTGTCTGCCTACCTTGTTAAACACTTTATTAAAGTATACTTTTAGGCTTGCATATTAATAAATTATCAAAGCCCATACAAAACCTTGTAATTTATATCAATTGCTATTACTTTTTATATTAATAAAATGCTAACTATTTCTAACTAATTGAATGTCTGCTTAATACACAATATATTTTTTTTTACGTATAAAAAACTGTATAAAAGTAAGAACTTTTTTCTTTTATTTTCTACATCTATTAAATTTTAGCCATTTTATTTATTATGGTTAATAATTTGATATTTCTGCACATTAGTTTTAAACACAAATACATATTTGGTTACATTAATTTTTTAGATTTTAATAAATTTCTTATAATTTTTGTATTTTTTTTTTAACATCTTCTTTTTTATTGATACAATTATTGCAAGACCGCTACCCTGACTGGGGTTTTCAAGTTCTGTGTGTGTAAACAGTAGAATTTTATTTCATGCGAAGGATAAAATTTAACTTAAAATGCACACACACATACCAATACCCAGCAGTTAGGAATAGCAGCAGCAACCATTTTCGTGACATATTCACATAGAGTCAATGCAGTAAACAGCACTATAGTCGGTAATAAGGAAAACAGTTAAGACAGTAGTCATATCCAGGAATATAAGACCATGTATATACGCATATGTATGCATGTAAGAAAATAGACAAAATTAAAGTTAGAATTATAGATAAATATAATACGGACTATAGTGAAAAAAATAGGCAAAATTACAGACGGCAATATTGCCATTAGCCTTTAGTCAGAACTATAGACCGACTATGAGAACTAAAAGCAAGGACAAGTCAAGAGTATTGACACATTTATAGTCAAGATCATCATCATGACTTTAACCAGGACTACAGTTATTTTTCAAAATGATTTAGATAAAAGCGATATTTGGATTGTAGTAAAACTGTCGGGCAACCATGTCAGGCTCTTTTAATACCTCTTGTTCTTGTATTTTCTGCTCTGCTATTCTGACTGTGTGTGTACAAATGTTAATAGAGTTTTCGCTTTATTATTGTTGTTGTGTTGCTGCGCGTGTTAAACATTTCGTTTTTTTTATTTATTCTACGTTAAGAAAGCAACAAAAGTAGAGTAATTATATGGTTGCCATTATATTGTTATATCGAAAGTGTGGATTAAAAGTATGATGGGAAATAAGTTGAGAAGGGTAGATCCGAGTTTTAGAGTTTTACTTAGTTTTACGTAACTAACTAACTAGTTATTAGTGTTAGTTAGTAGTTAGTTAGTTAGTTAGTTAGTTAGGTTAGTTAGTTAGTTAGTTAGTAGTTAGTTAGTTAGTTAGTTAGTTAGTTAGTTAGTTAGTTAGTTAGTTAGTTAGTTAGTTAGTTAGTTAGTTAGTTAGTTAGTTAGTAGTTAGTGTTACGTTCGTTCGTTCGTTCGTTAGTTCGTTCGTTCGTTAGTTAGTTAGTTCGTTAGTTAGTTCGTTCGTTAGTTAGTTCGTTCGTTCGTTTCGTTAGTTCGTTCGTTAGTTCGTTCGTTCGTTTTCGTTCGTTCGGTTCGTTCGTTCGTTCGTTCGTTCGTTCGTTCGTTCGTTCGTTCGTTCGTTCGTTCGTTCGTTCGTTCGTTCGTTCGTTTCGTTCGTTCGTTCGTTCGTTCGTTCGTTCGTTCGTTCGTTCGTTCGTTCGTTCGTTCGTTCGTTCGTTCGTTCGTTCGTTCGTTCGTTCGTTCGTTCGTTCGTTCGTTCGTTCGTTCGTTCGTTCGTTCGTTTCGTTCGTTCGTTCGTTCGTTCGTTCGTTCGTTCGTTCGTTCGTTCGTTCGTTCGTTCGTTCGTTCGTTCGTTTCGTTCGTTCGTTCGTTCGTTCGTTCGTTCGTTCGTTCGTTCGTTTCGTTCGTTCGTTCGTTTCGTTCGTTCGTTCGTTCGTTCGTTCGTTCGTTCGTTCGTTCGTTCGTTCGTTCGTTCGTTCGTTCGTTCGTTCGTTCGTTCGTTCGTTCGTTCGTTCGTTCGTTCGTTCGTTCGTTCGTTCGTTCGTTCGTTCGTTCGTTCGTTCGTTCGTTCGTTCGTTCGTTCGTTCGTTCGTTCGTTCGTTCGTTGTTCGTTCGTTAGTTCGTTCGTTTTCGTTCGTTCGTTGTTCGTTCGTTCGTTCGTTCGTTCGTTCGTTCGTTCGTTCGTTCGTTCGTTCGTTCGTTTCGTTTTTCGTTCTTTCGTTCGTTCGTTCGTTCGTTCGTTCGTTCGTTCGTTCGTTCGTTCGTTCGTTCGTTCGTTCGTTCGTTCGTTCGTTCGTCGTTTCGTTCGTTCGTTCGTTCGTTCGTTGTTCGTTCGTTTCGTTTCGTTCGTTCGTTCGTTCGTTCGTTCGTTCGTTCGTTTCGTTCGTTCGTTCGTTCGTTCGTTCGTTCGTTTCGTTCGTTCGTTCGTTTTCGTTCGTTCGTTCGTTCGTTCGTTCGTTCGTTCGTTCGTTCGTTTCGTTCGTTCGTTCGTTCGTTCGTTCGTTCGTTCGTTCGTTCGTTTCGTTCGTTCGTTCGTTCGTTCGTTCGTTCGTTCGTTCGTTCGTTCGTTCGTTCGTTCGTTTCGTCGTTCGTTCGTTTGTTTTCGTTTTCGTTCGTTCGTTTTCGTTTCGTTAGTTAGTTTCGTTAGTTCGTTCGTCGTTCGTTTAGTTGTTCGTTCGTTACGTTTTCGTTCAGTTGTTCGTTCGTTCGTTTCTTAGTTCGTTCGTTCGTTTTCGTTTAGTTGTTCGTTCGTTGTTAGTTTTCGTTGTTGTTCGTTTTTTTTTTCTTATTTCTTTCTTTCTTTGCCTGTGTGTCTTCTTATTTAACGCTCCTTATTTAGGTTTATTGGTCCCCTGTATATCCTCTTTCTCTGAAATTTCTTTTACCCTCCGTTTTTCTCTCCCTGATAACTTTCCTGCATCGAGTTTCTAAAAAAGCAACAAACAAGTTCCCAGCGGTAAATGAAACAAAGTACTTAGATAATATTCGATGACATCAGTATGACGTTCTAAGCGAGCAATCTAAGTACTTAGAGTGCAATATATGCGTAATCCAACATATCATGCACTTTAATTATAACATAGATTACGATTTAAGCAGAGAGTTAGCTGCCTTTTTCATGTTGTTTTTTGTTTTTATTTCTTTAAAAAAAAACTTAACTAAAGTACCGTTTTATTTTTCTTTTGTATACTACATACATGAAAAGAAGAATATTTTTGTTTCAGTTTAAAGTTGATCTTTTGTAAGTGACGTTGTGTTTTGTTAAAAAAGTTATTTTATTGTAAAAATTTAAAATAATTGTGGTGATCTAAATGGCAGAAACGGACTTAAAAATTGGGGTAAATGTACTTCATATATTCTAGTTTTAATACTGACAATTTCCTCTTGATTATTTACAGGATCTCTAAAGGAAGATTACCGAAAGTTTCAAAAGAAAATTAAGATTCATTTCATTTATCTTATCTTTTATTGTTTAATTATATTTTTATTGAATTAACTATAATACATGTTTATTATTTGATGATCATTTTTAAATAAAATTGCATAATTTTAAAATAAATATAAAAAATATATATTTTTTCTATAACATAATCGGAAGACATGGTACTTTAACTTACAAATGCAAATAGGATTGTAATCTACATACATTACATTCTTATTTGCAAGCGTTTATAGGCGTCTCATTAACTTCGCTTAGAACTCCACACATAATGTAAGTGAAATATTAATTTGTCTTAATGATATTGTGGCTTACATTATAAGCGAGAGCACATCGATGAGGCAGCCTAGGACACTTTTATGTTAAATCTAAGTGGAAGAATAAGTTAAAGCATCACCACTGACTGCCACGAAATATCACTTAGATAAGCGAGTACATAATGTGTATTTTTACCGCTGGGTTGTTACAGACAAAAATAGAAGAAGATACACAAAATGAGAATCCACATTAAGGAAATAAAAATGAAAAGCCAAAATGACAGTTAAAAGTTCAAAAACCCTTAAAATGAATAGTGACTTTCGGCATTTGATTTAGAATATATAAAACAAACACACATCAAACGGCAAAACAATGAAGAGCAAAAGCGTAGAATCACAGGGAACCACCCTTAAAAATAAAAACAAATAAATAACACATTTTTTTTTGGAACTTACGGATAACAGAATCAAAACAAAAAATAAAAGAAAACAAAACAAAAGAAAATATTACTTTAAAAAGTATGAGAAAAAATAATAGATAAAGTTTGTAATACTTAAAGGGTCAACATTTAATGTAATTTTTGGTTTTCCTTTTGCTGGTCAGTTATAATTCTTTTAAGTTTAGTATTTATGGTTTTGCCAAACTTTATAATGAAATCTTTTTTCGAAATAGTTTGAAATTATTAAATTGTATAAAAAGTTTATTATTTGTTTTTGGGTTGACTTTTACTAGTGATTAAATGATTTGAAGTATTTTTTTTTTAAGTTTTAAATGTGTTCCCAAGTCTTTATATGTATAAAAACTTTTTGTTGTGTGCTTAAAACTTTAAAATTATTGTTTTATATTAGAAATTATTGCGTGTAAGTAAATATACTGGATTCCGCAGTTTTAAGTGCAAACTGATGTATTCTAACGACATGTTAGTAACAAACAAGTTACTGTTTTTATACAACGACAGGCCAAAACAATTAAGAAATTATAGTGAGGCGAGGTCGAGCATATAATATCCTACACCTGTTACAAAAATAAAATGTGATTTAGTTTTCTTAATAAAGCATTTAAGTTGAATTGTACCTTGCCTCAGATATACTTAGGTAAGCCATTTATTGTTGAATAAAATTGTGGACATTTAAGTCAAATTTTGAAGGGGGCTTTGTATAGGGGCTATGGCCAAATGAGACCCTATAATTATAAAATTCATGAGGGTCATCAAAGCTAGTATAGAACTTGGTTTTGCAGCTTTTTGTCGAGATACGAGTATATTATACATAATTATGAACTTAAAAGCCCTATTTGTCGGGTTCATTTGTATGGGGGCTAGGTGAAATAATGAACCAATGTTAATCATTTTCAAAAGACTTTGAAAATGAAAGAAAATGATTCTATGCCGATTGGTATAATTTAAGGTTGGTATAGGACCAATATTATTGTGCGTTACAAACATCAGCACAAACCCAATATACCCTTTCCACTAAAGTATTGTAGGGTATATATAGAAAGAGTTGATCTAGAACAACAAAATTTGATACTATTATATGTACTTATAGCAAGGATTCGTGTGCTTCCCAAACGGAAAGTAAAAATAATACAAAATATATATATATGGTCGTTGATTATGTTCAACATCTTAAACCATAAGTTTAAATTGTTTAAATAACAATTTTAATAATTTTATTTACAACTATATTTCATAACAATTTAAAAATGCAAAAAAGGTATGTAAAAATTTGATTAAATCGATAACAATATGTAATTGAAGCTACTCTTTCTTTATATAAACTATAGGTTTCAGTAAAAAGTTCATAACTTTTTATATAAATATACAATTGAGCAGATAATTAGAATTTATTGTCAAAACCACAATAAGGAAATTATGAAATAAATTCAGTTGTCTTTATATTTAGGGTGCCAAACGTTCATATACCCAACCATTTTCGCCAGCATGTGTTAAAGTATTATCAATATCCTAAAAAATCGAAATAAAATTATAATTTTTAATTAACTTAAAACCAATTTATAACAACTTACCTGCTCCACATCATCACCCCTTCTAAACACTATACGATCATGCAAACGATCAGTTTGTCCCTGCCAAAATTCCACACGTTTTGGTCTTATCAAATAACCACCCCAATTGGGCATGGGTACCTCTTTATCTTCGCCCAATTCTTGTTTGATTTTCTTTTCAATCTCATCTAAGTGCTGTCTAGAAGGTATTCTAGTACTTTGTTCCGAAGCTAAGGCACCTATTTGACTAGCTCTGGGACGTTGATGGAAATATTTCAAAGAATCTTCATGGGAGATTTTCTCTGCTTTACCTTCAATACGTACAGATCTACGTAGGGGGCACCAATAAAGAGTCATAGCTACATTGGCATTATGGGCAATGTCATTAGCTTTGCGGCTGCCATAGTTGGTGAAGAAAGTGAAACCCTCATTGGTGACATCTTTGAGGAGAACATAACGATTTGATGGGCAGCCTTCACTGGAATATAAGTAAATTTGATCATATTTAAGTAAAGTTATATTCAAAGTGTTGTTACTAATAGTGGTTAACGGTCCAAAATATTGGTTCCAGAATATACCAATCGTCACAGAGTAACTTTCTGAGTAATTTTCAACAACCTAATTCTCTCACCTATTCACCGTTGCCAAACAAGCCGCATTTGGTTCCAAAATTTCCTCTGTATTTATTGCTTCTTCCAACCATACACGAAATTGTGCAATAGGTTCTTTAACCTTTATATTCTCCTCCAGAAATGCATCTTTCTTTTCCCGATATTTCATACGTAATGCTAAAATAAAATTATAAACAAAAACAACAACAACTTAACAACAGGCCATAACACTTTAAAATAATCTTACCTGATAAATTGACACTTGAAGACATTTTTCTTAGTTGTATTAATAGCCTCACTAATATCGGGAGAAGAAAATAGTTTTAACTTGTATTAAATCGTTAAGTATATTAACTTGATTTTTTATAGAACAGTAATAATAATCTTACTTTTTATTAAAAATTTTATATAGTATACAGTATAAATGCGGAGAACAGTCTGGTGATAAAAAGCAATAATAAACAAGAAATGCCAGATGTTTTGGAAACAAAAGCTCTGCAATAAAAGCGTTTACATATAAGGTAAACAAATAAATACACAAAATGTTTTTTAAAATCATATTAAATTTTATTTTTATTTAATTTTTTAACAGATTAAATTAAATTATTTATTAATAATTTACTTTATTTATTAATTAATATATACAATAATTTTAGTTATTTAAAAAAAAACTCTTTATTATATGTACACATTTTGTGTTTATCCATCTGGCATCATTTTTTAAAAGCTTTTATCTGCTTTGACTTGCTCTAGCTTGTTTTGTTTTGACGAGAGCTATAGTGCCACTTCAAAACAGAGAGCAAACATCTGTATTATCATGTTTTAGTATGAAAAGCTTTTTTAAAAAGAGCATTACTTTTTCACATTCTCATGTTTATAAGAGATAAGCTTTTTATTTATAAATCATATGGATGTCAGCTGTTATTTATTGACAGATTATATTTATTGATTAACACTAATAATACCAGCAAGTATTTTTTGGTGTTAAGTAAAAAATAAATAAACATTTATTTTTTACTTAACGTTTACACAGTCATGTTATTATCACGTTTTTTAAATACAATGATTTTAGAGTCTAAAATTTAGACGCAATCATTCTCATATTAAATTATTGCTTTTTTTTCTAGGAAATATTTTTTCGTCTAAAAAATTCTTTAAAAAATAAAGAAAATTTTCTTAAATCACACTGAATATTTTTATACCCACCATCAAAAAAGATGGGGGGTATATTGTTTTTGTCATTCCGTGTGTAACACATCGAAATATTGTTCACAGACCCAATAAAGTATATATATTCTGGGACCTCGTAAGATTCTAAGACGATCTAGCTATGTCCGTCCGTCTGCCCATCTGTCTGTTTTTGGCACGATAGAGTCCACAAACAAAGAGATATTGAGATGAAATTTTCCCAAAATATTTCTTATTGATCAGAAATGTTTGGTATTGAAAATGGGCAAAATTGGTCAACGATTTAACATAGCCCCCATACAAATGTACCCCCCGGAATATTGTATAAAGAGCTTCAAACATTCACAAATTCGTTGTTTATGAAGCAAATACCACAAAATTTCGCATAGGTCAGTTTTTTGACTTCTGAAATAAAATTCTGAATTATGGCGGACATAGGACCATACTTGGCCCTACCCCCCATATAAGGTCCCCTTTAGAAAATGACTAAAATGCTGAATACTAGCTTAAAAATACGAATATAGCAATGAAATTCCACACACATAAATTTCATGCCAGCTAATATCTCTCCACTAAATTTAATGTGGATCGGTCCATAATTGATCCTACCCTACTTTAACGCTCATTACGAGCCTTAAAATACGAGTGTAGCAACGGAATTTCATGGAAGTAAGTTTTATACTAGCGAAAATCTCTCCACCAAATTTTTTTTGTGGATCGGTCCATAATTGACCCAACCCCCTATATAAGGTCCCCTTCAGAAAATGACTTTAACGCTCATTATTGGCATAAAAATACGAGTATAACGAAGAAATTTGACATAAATATGTATCTTCGGAGCCAAAACATTTCCACCTTATTTTATATGGATCGGTCCATAATTGACCCTACCCCCCCATATAAGGTCCCCTCCATAAAATTACTTTAACGCTCATTACTGGCTTAAAAATACGACTATAGCGGTGAAATTTAACAGAAGTAAGTTTTATACCAGCCAAAACCTCTCTACCAAATTTTATGAGGATCGGTCCATAATTGACCCTACCCCCGATATAAGGTTCCCTTCAGAAAACGCTCAATATTGGCGTAAAAATACGAGTATAGCAAAGAAATTTGACATAAGTAAGTATCTTAGGAGCGAAAACCTTCCCACCAATTTAATGTGGATCGGTCAATAATTGACCCTACCCCCCATATAAGGTCCCCTCCATAAAATTACTTTAACGCTCATTACTGGCTTAAAGATACGAGTACAGCGATAAAATTTTACAGATGTAAGTTTTATACGAACCAAAATCTCTCTACCAAATTTTATGTGGATCGGTCTATAATTGATCCTACCCCCCATATAAGGTCCCCTTTAGAAAATTACTTTTAAGGCCCATTACTGACTTAAAAATACGATAGCAATAAAATTCGACTCAAGTAAGTTCCTTGCGATCCAAAATCTCTTAACCAAATTTTTTGTGGATCGGACCTTAACTGACAACCCCCCCCCCACCACACATATAAGGTCCCCATCAGAAACATAATTTAACGCTCATTACTGGCCTAAAAAACGAGTAAAGCGATTAAATTCGATATAAACTTGATCTGTATAAATAAAAATCGTTCTACGAGATTTAAGGATGATCGGTTCATAATTAGTCTTACCCCCCCTATATAAGGTCCCCTTAAGAAAATTAATTTAACTGGCAATGCAATTCGACATAAACTAATTTTAACCTAAAATCTCTCCACCATATTTTATGAGGATCGGTCCATAATTAACCCTAACCCCGTATAAGGCCCCTTTAAGAAAATTACTTTAATGCTCATTACTGGCTTAGAAATATAAGTAGAACTATAAAATTTGAAATTAATAAGGAACTGAAATCTTCTTACCGTCAAATCCGAAATATTCTTTGAGCGCACGCTACAGGTCGCTATTTTCCAGATAATTTGATGAAATTTGCACATAATCTTTTTACGATTTTTTAACTCATACATAATTATATTAAATGTTCTAGTATCTCTACATAAATCGGCATAACGTTGTTTTATATACATCTAAATTATACTCCCAATTTTCGTAATGATCGGTCCATATTTGACCCTAGCCCCCATACGAAGTCCCCTTCGGAAAATCACTTGAAGGTCAAAATTCACTTGATTAAATCTTTCATAAATAACTGTTATGTAAACGGAAATCCCTCTACCAAAATGCATAAGGATAGGCCCATATTAACCCTTGCCCCTACATAACTCCTCCTTTGGAAAATCTCTGCTCCGTGCTGGCCTATTCCACGGTGGTCTTTTTCATCCACTGTGTGAACTTCTTTGACGATTCACCATCGCCCCTTTGTGTATCTTACACACGGGTGGCAATTACATGGTTCTGCCGGTTAAAGTACTCGAGCTATCTAATTATTTGCCATAGCAGTCCCGTTGAGGAATGACAGTTATCATGAGTCAAGCTCAATCAAACCCCGACAAAAGAAAAAGCAATCACTGGTGGAAAAGGAAAATCAATAAGGAAAGCCCCCTATTGATGCTATTACGAATTCCCTGTCCCTACCGGCATTCTCATTCTCTCTGAGATGGGACGTAACTGGTAGTTCGAAACACAGTTCTACATTTAATTAGCGCGACTTATTTAAGTGGCTAAAAGGACCTACTGTGATAAGTTAAGTATGTTTTAGAGTAAAATCCAACACACTCAACCATTAAAAAAAATCTTAGATAAATTAAAGATTAAGGTATTAACAACTCCGCCAACGCCTCAACCAACTCCACCGCCACTCCAACCATGTCATTTCGACATCTGCACGAATACATCTCAGAATCTTTCGTATCCATCAGATACTTGTGTCTGTATATCTCACACCAACGCATACCCAATCTTTGCATTATCATCTCAAATTTTATTAACCCACAGGTCTTGCCCTGTGGTTTGTACTGCTCCTAGTTTCTAGGACAGAAACTTATCCCGAACATTTATATTTCACCGTGTATCATCTAGCACCACTTCCCGCGGAATCGGAGCCACTACGTGGATCCCGAATGAACCTCAACCAACTGACCAGCCAGGACCAAGTCCTGCCAGCAACTGGACACCCGTAGTACCAGATTATAAATAGCATAGACGATTAAGTAATGTCCGTCTGTCTGTCTATCTGTTTATCTGTCCACCTGTCTGTCTATATGTTGAAATTTATTTTCTAAAGACCCCAGATATCTGCGGGATACAAATCTTCTATAGTTCTTTCAAACATGCCTTCGAAAAGTTTCCTATTTAAAATCAGTAAAATCCGTCCTTAAATAACGGAGATATGAGCAGAAATCCGGTGCAACCTCTGAAAATTTCATCAAAACAGCGCAAAGCTTCGCATCGCTTGTAGCACCCACTCTGACATCAGCCTATAACTTGAGCTAAGCAAGTTATATAAAATCCAAAATCTATCTGTGAAATTTCACGCAATTGAAGATTTCCGTGAATAACTAACTCAAAGACCTTTCCAAGTATAGACGCCAGGATATATACATATTTTCATTTACGGTGGGAACATTAGTTACTTCAATTTTGGGACCAACCTAATGTAAGTAGATACATATAAGTATTTCCAGTGCGAATTTTAAACAGCTGATTCATACACTGAAAAAATATTATTTATAATTTATAAAAATACTTTTATGAATAGTTTTAATTTAACAAATATTTATATCATGTTTTAGCAAAATCCTTTGAAATTGTTTATAACAGCAGTTTATTTTGAATTTAAACTAAAATCTTATTTAAAATTTATTGTTGTAGATAAACCTAACAAAAAGTGAGAGAAAAAGAGAGAATATGGAAAAGAGAGCTTTTTCAAATTTGCTAGATGACACAATTTACGTCCTTTTTTTCACAAGAAAACAACGATAAAAGCAAAGAATTGCAAATAAAAATGCGTATAAAATAGAAACAGCATAAGATGAAAACAACAATATTAAGTGAATATGTGTGTGTCCCTGTATATGAGAGTCTTATATTACAATGTATGATTGAGTGTGTAGTTAGAAGTATGATAAATATTAACGGTAACCATGTTGTTATTTTGGCAGCGCTGCCAAAAAGGACAAGAGCAAATGAATAAGGCAAAAACTAGAGCAACACAAACGTAAAGGATAACATTGTCCTAGCACACACACACATACAACTGCACACTAAGAAATTAAAGAAAAACAAAAAAGAAAAAAATGTTTTTCTAAAGAGAACAATGACATGACAAACACTATGACAAATAAGTAACAGTAGTAAAAAGCAATAGGCTGCTGGTCGTTCGTGAGGTTAGTTGTAAATGTACGCAAAGGAATAAACCAAAAAATACAAAAAAATATATATTTTTATTATAATTGAGAGAACAAAAAAAAAAAAAAAACAACAAAATTAATCATAAAAAAAGAAAAAAAAAAAAATTGGATGATGAAGTGCTAAAAAAATTTTATTAAAGCGAAAATTATCAGTGATAAATATACAACAAAGAAAAAAATTAAAAAAAAAATATATAATATAAATACAAATTTTAATTCGACCTAATTTAATAAAAAGCTAACGAAATTATTATATTTTAAAGAAACCTAAATTCAACAAATTTTCCTAACAAAAAAAAGCAATATTTAACGATTTTTCTAAAAGAAAACACACACCAAATAAAGCAAAAAAAAAAATATTGTGTTAAAAAACTTATTTATTAAATTAATAAAAAAATATATATAACTAAAGAACAACAAAAAAAAAAACCTCCTATTTGTAGTGTTTGATTTTGGTTTTTGTACGATTGTTATTGTTTATTTCTGTTCTTGTTCTTCTTCTTGTTGTTGTTGTTATTGTTGTTGCTATATATAATTGTAGTAGTTTGTAAATTAATAATACTAATAAAGTATTTGTTTGTGTATTTGTGTGCCTATATGCCCATTGAGTGCCTTATATCCTTTGATAACAATACTCAAGGTGTTTATTATGCTGGTCAAGAATTATCTGGCGTTGTTGATCTTACAGTTGATACAACAAAACGTATTAAAGGTAAGAAGACATAGGAAAACAATGTCTAATAACAATAAATACAATGTAAATAAATTATAATTTTATTAAATTAAATAGCAAATTTATAAGAATATATTTTTTAATATACATACTATATTATCCATGAGTATGACTCAAATTGGGATGCATATTTGTTGTTGTAATGTTTTACCAATTTTATTTTAAATATGATTAAATTTGTAGACATTTTATGCGTTGTTGTCTGTTGTCATGTACATACATATTTATGTATATGTATGTATGTACGTACAAACATTAACATTTCATTTATAGTATGTATAAATATTTGTGAAAATTGTGTCATTATCGCAGACATTTATCTAATATCTCACTCAATTCATGGGAAATTTGCTTTAAATATGTATGTAGATAGTATTACAGTATAACCCAGCAAGAGTTCAATTTAAATCAAGTAAGAAATTATTGTCGGGCGAGACCGACTACACCTGTTACAAAAGTAAAATGTGATTAAGGTTTCATAATAAATTATTTAAGTTGAATTGTATCTTGACTCAGATATACTTAAGCCATTTATTGTTGAATAAAATTGTAAATATTTAAGTAAAATTTTGAAGGGGGATTTGTATAGGGGCTATGGCCAAATGATACCCTATAATTATAAAATTATTGAGAGTCTTCAAGGCTAGTATAGAACCTGGTTTTGCAGCTTTTTGTCGAGATTCGAGTATATTAAACATAATTATGAACTTAAAATCCCTATTCGTCGGGTTCAGTTGTATGGGGGCTACGTGAAATAATGGACCGATGTTAACCATTTTCAATAGGCTTCGTCTCCGGTACTATAGAAGATCATGTGCCAAATTTTATTGAATTATCTTCAAAATTGCGACCTGTAGTTTGATTACAAGGTTGACAAGCCCTACCCGGGGTACAGTTGTATGTGGGCTAGGTTAAATAATGAACCGATCTTAACCATTTTCAATAAGCTTCGTCCCTGTGACAATAGACGATCATGTGCCAAATGTCATTGAATTATCTTCAAAATTGCGACCTGTACTTTGATTAAAAGGTTTACAAGGACGGACGGACATAGCTAAATCGACTCAGAATATGATTCTAGGCCCACTTGGTCCTATACCTACTTTATGGTGGATATAGGACCAATATTACTGTGCGTTACAAATATCAGCACAAACCCAATATACCCTCCCCACTAAAGTGGTGTAGGGTATAACAAATAACTTAATTAAATTTTATATATAGATATTATTACATTTGTCTTTTCTGGCCTAAGGATAAAACCTATTGAAAATATTTAATCTCTTCAGATCGGTTAAAATCATTTTCTGATGAGGAACCCGTTTACATAAAATTTCAACTCTCTCCTGTTATTTTTCAGCCAGCTATGATCATTGAAGTCATTTTCTGAAGGGGGCCTTTTATGACAAAACATGTTTAAACTGTATTCCGTAGGACCACCCCTGAAGTTATGTTACCTTGATAAAATACACCATCTTGGTGTGATTGCAATCCTGGTGAAAAGAGGTGCTACTAGTAGCTTTAGTCTGCCGGCACTATAAATTGGTTATGAGCAAATGTATTCGCTGCCTTTCCTTGGAATGATTTGACATGGGGTCGAACCAGAGAACCATATAATCTGGTACCACGAGAACTGGTGGTTTCGGACTTTGTCTTGTCTCGGTTATTGGAGAGCTCCCTTCGGGGTACACGTGGTGGCTGATTTAAACCCAAATTCGCGAGATACTGTATATGATACAGTATTAATGTAGGGATAAACGGATCTTACCCGCCCGTATACCTAGAGTAAGTGTGTCGAATGTTGTTCTCTAT
Source organism: Lucilia sericata (assembly GCF_015586225.1). Classification (NCBI taxonomy): domain Eukaryota; kingdom Metazoa; phylum Arthropoda; class Insecta; order Diptera; family Calliphoridae; genus Lucilia; species Lucilia sericata. The sequence continues at coordinate 482,296 of NW_023994250.1, forward strand.
GGGTATGTCGAATGAATGAGAAGTGTGCTGGGTTGAATGGTGATAGATGAAATGTAACTTATACATTGAATTTTTCCTTCCTTGTCCAGGAAAAAATCTGTTCAAACCAAATTTACCACAGTGTGTTCTCTGTGAGTAAGAACAAAGTCCTCCGCTTATTTGATGGTCTACCGAATACGTCTCTAGGTGCTGTCGCCGACTTAACAGAGGCCATCCCATCTGCGTGGTTGTAAACAGAAGTGATGTTGTTGCGTTAAGCAACGGGGCAGCAATGGTCAGAGATACAGAACATTGTACAAAAATTGCGTTTAAGATCTCTGTCAAATAAGGCCAGCAGGTGTTCGCATAGAGCACTTTGACATCTTGTATTTCGTAGGCCACTAGTATGCGGGCTAGGTAAAATCGTGAACCGATCTTGTTCGTTTTCTATACCAAACAACTTGCATTAATAAAAAACAGTGTAGTCTAAATTTTACCAGAATGGGATGGTGAAAAGTTAAACTAACGCACGATATAGCTTCGAAGAGCACTACTTAAAGACCAGAACCGCTAAACCGAAACTACATTAACGGCTGGCGCTCTTTGTTTTAACTTTCTTTTATTCAATTAAAAATTTATTTATGTAGGAAATTTTTCAAAACTTAAAAAAATTTAACTTTAAGTTTAAATTAACCCTTAAGAACAATAGTAGGATATAATTGCATTATTTATCTTGTAGTGTAGTATTTTATAAACTAGAAATTACTATACATGATAACATTATTACATTCTTGTGTCATCAAAAGTCACTCAGGGAATATGTAACCTAATGGTACTTTGTGTATAGTTTTAATACGTTAAAGTGTTTGCATATTAATTAAATCATTTCAAAGTTGGAAAGGTTATATTAAAGTTAAGTACTTAAGATATTAACTACTCAGTTAATATATTCTATAGCACAATATAGAACCAGCACATCAATCAAAAGTATAGAGTGCAAAATGTTGTTATTCAAAACATAATCAATCAATCGTAAAAGATTTTCTAAGGAAACACCGAATTGAAATAATTTAATTAATTTTTTTTAACCCACAGACCGTACTTTTCCCGTTGAATCCGAATCTGACCTCAGAATTTCTACATAATATTTGGAATTTCGATATGTCTTCACCTAAAGCTTGATATAACAGTACATTGACAAATACTGTATTTTTTCGTACATTTCACTTTTAAAACAGGTACATTCCTATTTCTCAGATCTTTTTCTATGAAATTATCTTTTGTATTTGCTGAGATATCATCCGTTGAAGTTGACTGACAGACAGATATCGTTAAGTCAAATCAGAAAATAATTTTTTCACTTAATAGAAGAAATTTAACATTGACGAAAGATATAACCCAAACTCAGAGAGTCCATATACAAAAGAAAACAACTTCAGTCAATGATATAACAATATTTGTTAAAGCACCTTTTAAAACAAATAATTATTTATCTGAAGCTTTTCATTAAATAAAAACTTATTTTAAATAGTTCCCATTTTTTAAATCTTATCTCTTGATCGATCTTAATTATATTTTAAAACATTTCATACGCATTATGATTTGAATTATTTGCATTTGTCGTATGTTAATTGCTTTTTTGAAGGTTTACATACCAATACACCATTGTCATTATACCCAACAGTATTGCAAGGGAGTCCATGTATCAGTTTTGGACACTATTTTCTCCATACAAAACAAAATTTAATATATTTTTTGTTTTATTTGTAATACTAAGATTTTAATGACCCCAAAGTAATTCAGAAAGAAAGTAAATTGTCTCTGTAGAGATCTCGAGACATTTCGCTATAATGGTCTTGGATCTTGGACTATTACAAACCCTGTGGTTCATTTAAAATGAAGTGAGAATTCAATTGGTGTTGTTCGAGACACTGTCATTAAAGAACGCGTAGCTAAAAAATGTACTTTTTCTATAGAAAAGAAACGCTAATGAGACACTATTTCTATAGAAAACTGCATCTGAAGAAGACATATTTTTCTCAGTTTAAAAAACTATCGCTAAAGAAGACAATTTTTCGATTGAAAAATTGTGATTAAAAACAAGTTAGAGTGCTATATTCGGCTGAGCCGAATCTTAAATACCCTCCACCAGCTACTTTTATATTAATACTTTTCTAATTGATCAAACGTTTGTCCAAATAAGTCTTCTCATGTCTTAAATAGATAAATCCCAAGATTTAAACAGCTTAGATCTATTACAATTCCAAGATTTATTGAACATTATAAACGCCATTTTCTTTTATATTTTTATAGTGCTTAGCAATATTTAATAATTTGCATGTATGCATGTGTGTGAAAGATTTAAGGATTTTGAAAATACATACATATATATAATTTTGTTCTACACAAATTGATAATGCAAATAGTTAAATAAGGTTAAAGCGCTTTTAGGGGCAGTTCCTAGTATGAGAGATAAGATCAATTATAGACCGATCGTAAAAAATTCTTTAAGCAAAATTTCTGTACATAAAAGCTATATTTCAGTAAAATTTTGTATCTATATCGTAACTTAGTATAGCTTTATTTGGTAATGAGTAATGTGCGTTTAAGAGATTTTCGTAAAAGGACCTTGTATGGGAGCTATGACCAATTATGTATATAAAGACAAAATTTCAAAATTCTGTATCTATATCATTATTTGGTAATGAATATTGTTCATCTAAGTGATTTTCTGGAGGGGACCTAGTATGAGAGCTATGACCAATAATGGACCGATCGGGAAAAAATTTCACAGTAACATTTCTGTGCATACGACTAATACTTGTACCAAATTTTATATGGATATCTTAATTTAGTAATGAGCTATGCGCGTTTAAGTGATTTTCGGGAGGGGACCTTGTATGGGAGCTATGAGCAATTATGGACCGATCGGGAAAAAATTTCACAGTAACATTTCTGTGCATATAAACAATACTTGTACCAAATTTTATATGGATATCTAAATTTAGTAATGAGCTATGCGCGTTTAAATGATTTTCGGGAGGGGACCTTGTATGGGAGCTATGACCAATTATGGACCGATCGGGCAAAAATTCCATAGTAACAGTTCTGTGCATATGAGTATTACTTGTACCAAATTTTATATGGATATCTTAATATAGTAATGAGCTATGCGCGTTTAAGTGATTTTCGGGAGGGGACCTTGTATGGGAGCTATGACCAATTATGGACCGATCGGGAAAAAATTTCACACTAACATTTCTGTGCATATAAACAATACTTGTACCAAATTTTATATGGATATCTTAATTTAGTAATGAGCTATGCGCGTTTAAGTGATTTTCGGGAGGGGACCTTGTATGGGAGCTATGAGCAATTATGGACCGATCGAGAAAAAATTTCACAGTAACATTTCTGTGCATATAAACAATACTTGTACCAAATTTTATATGGATATCTTAATTTAGTAATGAGTTATGCGCGTTTAAGTGATTTTCGGGAGGGGACCTTGTATGGGAGCTATGTCCAATTATGGACCGATCCAGAAAATTTTTTCTCTGAATGAATTCTATTGACATAAGATTTTAATTTGTAAAATTTTGTGAAGATATCAACATTCTGACGGAAGCTATTAACAAAAAACCCATTTTCCGGGAATATGTACTTTTGTATGGGAGGTATATGAAATTGTGGACCGATTCTGGCAATTTTTAGCAGGGATCAAGCTCTTGTGTAGAAACGAATGTGTGGTGATTTTCATTGAATTACCTTGCTTATTTTTTTCGAGGTTGTTTTAAATTTTGATTCATAACTTTTCCCGGTGTTAACCGATTTTGCCCATTTTCAATACCAAACAACTTAGGAAAATGAAGAACATTTTGGGTGAATTTGGTTAAACTCTATTGCTTCGTTTTATCGTGAGCGTGTTTTACACAGACAGACGGACAGACGGACATAGCTAAATCGACTCAGAATTTGATAAGGACCCAGAATATATATACTTTGTTGGGTCTCAGATGAATATTTCTTGGTGTTACACACGGAATGACAAAGTTGTATATACCCTCTATCACCACTGATGGTGGTGGAGGGTATAAAAAACAGAGATTGTTTCGGATTTTTTGCTTATATCACCGTTATTTATGGTCGGATTTTGCTGATATAAAAACAAAAATAGGAAACTTCTCGGAAGTATGTCTGACAGAGTTATTGATGATTTGGGTCCCGAAAAAAATTGATTTCAACAAATACACAGACGGAGAGACAGAAAGACAGACAGACAGACAGAAAGACAAACAGACATACTGACATACAGACATAGAGACAGACAGACAGACAGACAGACAGACAGACAGACAGACAGACAGACAGACAGACAGACAGACAGACAGACAGACAGACAGACAGACAGACAGACAGACAGACATAGAGACAGACAGAAAGACAGGCAGACAGGCAGACAGACAGACAGACAGACAGACAGACAGACAGGTAGACAGACAGACAGACAGACAGACAGACAGACAGACGGACAGACAGACAGACAGACAGACAGACAGACAGACAGACAGACAGACGGACAGACAGACAGACATACTGACTGACAGACTTTATCGACTAAAAAATTGCTGTTTTCTGTAGAGAAACTGTCGCTAACAAATAACGTTTTTTTATAAAAATACTCTATCTCAGAAGAAACAATTTCTATAAAAAAAACCCGTCTATCAAGAAGATACTTTTTCTATAAAAAACCTATCCCTCACGATGACATTTTTTTCCCTCATTAATATACTTTTTCTATGGAAAAACTTTCCCTCAAGAAGTTAGCCCAAACTGCAGGACATTTTTATTCATAATGTTAATGTAACGTGTTATTGCAAATACTACATACATATACAGTCAAAACATATGAGTACATGTGAATAATTATAACAACAACAGCATTTCCGTTTGCATGTAGGTATATTTCAACATACACTCTTATATTTGCATTTCCTGTTTTATTATTTTTGTTTGTTTGTTTGTTGTTGTCTCTGTTGTTGTTATTGTTGTTTTCTGTTGTTGTCATTTTCATATTATGAACATTTTATCTATGTGCTCTATATAATTATATCCTATTTTTAGTTTGAAAATTTTGTAAATAAACTTTTGTTTTGTTATTCATAGTATGTGAGAATGGTTTTTGGCATGCAGCCATTAACTGTGACCACAAAACATGATATTTGTTAGTAAATAATTGTGGGAAAAAAATAGGTCTAGACAGATAATGGAAACACCCTAAGGAGGATGTGATATACATATACATACACATATGTAATATAACTTAGTAAAGTTGAAGTTTAAGGAATAGGAAAGGGGAATGAAAGAAGTTTGATTGATGACCATTTTAAGCTATTAAATCAAATTAAAAGTAAAAAAGTTATAAACTTTCTTGATCACCTACATATTAATATGTCTATCTTTAACTCAATCCATGGAAATGTTTAAACTAAGTAAAGTATATTTATTACACAAGGTTTCACTTAACTCCTACAGAAAGGTTCAAGGCTCATGATAACTCAAAACCGGTTGCCAAATTTTGTAAGGATTGTTACTAGTCCTTTTATTTGTATATACATATGTATGTGTTGTAGGGCACATATATACTCACTCTTGCCAATAACCAACCTCTTTTTCTGGTTTTGTCATTACTACCACTGTTGTCGTTATTATATTTGTTGTTATTGTTGTTGTTGCTGTTTTTGGTTCTTTAGTGGTCCTTTGAGAATAAAAGCTTAAAATTATACTCGGTCGTGTAATGAAATTGCAGTGGAAAATTAATTACAATGTCAACATTAAATTGCAGTGGCGCCTAATTGCAGTTTATATTATTTTGTACAAAAATTGTTTTAGCTTTTTGTTTGTTTGCTAAAGATGAAATTTGAGATATTAAGAGAGTAATATAATATGTTAATGCCTGAGTTAAATAGAAACAAATGTAGTTATATAAGTGATGCCAGAATTTTAGTAGATGACCACTTTTTGTTAAAGGAATTTGTAAAATATTTAATATTTCCATCTTGGCAGTCTTTTTTAAGATACCAATCTTCTACAAGACATGATATTCTATGTAAGTTCAGTGCCTCAAAGTTCTGTCTCTGGTGTGCGATCGGGCAGGACCTATATTAGTGTACATCCTTCCAGTATGTAGTGTTGATGTGTCTCATGAAACATTTTGTTGGAAATTTAGAAATGATTTTATATTTAAGGAAAAATCTGGCAACTCTGCATACATAACAAGTAAGAATTAATAGTCGGGCGAAGCCAACCATATAATACCCTACACCTGTTACAAAAAAAATGTGATTTAGTTTTCATAACAAAGCATTTAATTTGAAGTGTACCTTGCTTCAGATATACTTAAGCCATTTATTGTTGAGTAAAATTGTGGACATTTAAGTCAATTTTTGAAGGGGGCTTTATATAGGGGCTAGGGTCAAATGAGGCCCTATAATTATAAAATTCATGAGGGTCATCAATGCTAGTATAGAACTTGGTTTAGCAGTTTTTGTCAAGATATGAATATATTAAACATAATTATAAACTTAAAAGCCCTATTCGGCCGGTTCAGTTGTATCGGAGTTAGGTGAAATAATGGACCGATGTTAACCATTTTCAATAGGCTTGGGACAATAGATGATCATGTGATAAATTTCATTGAATTATCAGCAAAATTACGACCTGTAGTTTGATTACAAGGTTTACATGGACAGACGGAAGGAGGGATAAACGGATGGACATAGCAAAATCGACTCAGAAAATGATTCTAAGTCGATTGGTATAGGACCAATATTATTGTGCGTTACAAACATCAGCACAAACCCAATATACCCTCCCCACTAAAGTAGTGTAGGGTATAAATATGTATATAAAATCTGCAATCATACATATGTACATATAGATACATTATTTTTAAAAGATTAACATTAAGATATCAAGAATATTTAATATTTACTTTAAGTGTAATAAAAATGTCTCTTTTCCTATTTGTTCTTATCCCTGCCTTCACATCACACACATACATACATACATACTTAGCCATACACATTACCGTTAATGGTTATGCCAAGATACGCTGGATAAAAAAGGGCTATCCACGTGATAATGAACGTGCCATGTGTCGAGCCTATCGTTCGTATTTATCGTCACGTTCATATGTTTTGGGCTCATGCGGTGCAACAACTTATATGGATTGGTTAGCTGGTGAATACTCATATACATTTCATGTTATACTGCCGGACAATTTGCCAACATCATTTGATGGGAAATATGGTCAAATACATTATGAAATAATAACAACAATAGATAGACCAGGACGTTATCCTAAAGTTTTTAAATTGCCATTTACCGTAATACAGCCGTTAGATTTAAATGCCGATGCCATTTATAGGGTAAGTTAAACTATAACGATAAAAACTGTATAAAAAAATCAATTAATAAGTTTATCTTTTTTATTACCAGGTACCTTTAGACATTCTCGATCGCAAACGATTTTGGAGTTTTTGCTGTCCAACCGGTCCACTAACCGTTAAATTCTCCACTCCCTATTGCGGCTATGCACCGGGTCAAAAAATCCATTTCGTTTTATACATCAACAATGAATCCTCCATAGATATAACCGAATGTGATGTTAAACTAAAGCAAGAGGTCTCCTATGAGACCCATGATCCCCAGCATGAATATCGTTATGATAAACATTTGATTGCCTGCAAACAATTTGGCAACGTTTTGCGCTGGAGTCGCAAAGTTTATCGAGGGTATTTAGAACTGCCATCTATACCGCCGACATCGGTGAAAACAACGTGTCCTATAACCGTTAATTATGCCATTAAAATTATTATAAAACCAACAGAGTTCCATTGGAAAATGAAATTGAAAATACCACTGACCATCGGTAGTATACCAATTATGGATAATGGTGGTGGCGAGGGAGGTATTAGTGCCGTTGGTGGTGTTGGTGGAAATGCTTTAGTTCAGTCGAATAACAATAGTATAATACGTGGTCCATTGGATAATGAATCGCCACCCATGACAACATTAGATGATGTTGGCATTTTGGCTGAAGAAGAAGATCCAAATCAAAATACACCCACTATAATGGTGACTGATACAACAGACAATCCTCCAGATTATATAGCTATGAGTGAGTTCGAAAAGGAATTTTTATTAAAAGTACATTTCAATTAAAAAGCTGTGCTTTAATTAAAAAAAAAATATTTTTTAAAAAGTGTTTTTTTTTTTTTGAGAAAAAGTTTATTTAAAAAAATTCTAAATAAGATTTTTAAATTTTCATGAAATTATTTTCACTTTTTTTAAAAAAAAAGATTTTTTATCGAAAATTTTTGTTTTTGAATTATCTTGGAAAATGTTTTATTGAAATTTTTTCTTAAAAAGAAGTTATATTGAACTATTTTTATACCCACCATCAAAAAAGATGGGGGGTATATTGTTTTTGTCATTCCGTTTGTAACACATTGAAATATTCGTCTAAGACCCATAAAAGTATATATATTCTGGGTCCTTATAAGATTCTAAGACGATCTAGCCATGTCCGTCCGTCTGTCCGTCTGTCCGTCTGTCCGTCTGTCCGTCTGTCCGTCTGTCTGTCTGTCTGTCTGTTGAAAACACGATAGAGTCAAAATGGAATCAGCTAGGGTGCTGAAATTTTGCACAGATACTTTTAGTTGATGCAGTTTGTTTGGTATTGAAAATGGGCAATATCGGTCCACAATTTCGCCTAGCCCTCATATAAGGCCCCCTTCAGAAAATGACTTTATCGCTCATAACTTGCTAAGGGAAGAACCAATAGCGGTGAAATTTGGCACAAATATGTTTTATGGGAACACAAATCTCTTCGTAGAATTTTATAAGGATCGGTCCATAATTGACCCTACCCCCCATATAAAGTCCCCTTCAGAAAATGACTTTATCGCCCATAACTGCTTAAGAAAAGCATCAATAGCGGTGAAATTCGGCACAAACGTGTTTTATGGGAACCTAAATCTCTCTGTAAAATTTTATAAGGATAGGTCTATAATTGACCCTACCCCCCATATAAAGTCCCCTTCAGAAAATGACTTTATCGCTCATAACTTGCTAAGGGAAGAACCAATAGCGGTGAAATTCGGCACAAACATGTTTTATGGGAACCTAAATCTTTTTTTAAAATTTTATAAGGATAGGCTCATAATTGACCCTACCTCCCATATAAAGTCCCCTTCAGAAAATGACTTTATCGCCCATAACTGGCTTAGAGAAGCATCAATAGCGGTGAAATTCGGCACAAACATGTTCTATGGGAACCTAAATCTCTCTGTAAAATTTTATAAGGATCGGTCCATAATTGACCCTACCCCCCATATAAAGTCCCCTTCAAAAATTACTTTATCGCTAATAACTTGCTAAGCGAAGAACCAATAGCGGTGAAATTCCGCACAAACATGTTTCATGGGAACCTAAATCTCTTTTTAAAATTTTATAAGGATAGGCTCATAATTGACCCTACCCCCCATATAAAGTCCCCTTCAGAAAATGACTTTATCGCCCATAACTGGCTAAGAGAAGCATCAATAGCGGTGAAATTCGGCACAAACATGTTCTATAGGAACATAAATCTTTTCGTGGAATTTTATAAGGATAGACCCATAATTGACCCTACCCCCCATATAAAGTCCCCTTCAGAAATGACTTTATCGCCCATAACTGGCTAAGATAAGCATCAATAGCGGTGGAATTCGGCACAAACATGTTCTATGGGAACATAAATCTCTTTGTAAAATTTTATAAGGATAGGCCCATAATTGACCCTACCCCCCATATAAAGTCCCCTTCAGAAAATGACTTTATCGCCCATAACTGGCTAAGAGAAGCATCAATAGCGGTGAAATTCGGCACAAACATGTTTTATGGGAACATAAATCTCTTCATATAATTTTATAAGGATCGATCCATAATTGACCCTACCCCCCATATAAAGTCCCCTTCAGAAAATGACTTTATCGCCCATGACTGGCTAAGAAAAGCATCAATAGCGATGAAATTCGGCACAAACATGTTTTATAAGAATTTAAATCTCTTCGTAAAATTTTATAAGGATCGGTTCATAATTGACCCTATCCCCAATACAAGGTCCCCTTCAGAAAATGACTTTAATGCTCATATCTGACCTTAAGAAACATATGTGCATATATATAGCAATAAAATTCGACATAAAAAATTTTATAGGAACTAAAATCATTTTCTTAAATTTTATGAGGGTGGGTCCATAATTGACCCTACCCCCCATATAAGGTCTCCTTCAGAAAATGACTTTAAGGCACAAACTAGTTTTGTGTGAGCCAAAAGTTCTTTATCAAGTTTTATAAGGATCGGTCCTTAATTAGCCCTATCCCCCTTGTAAGGTCCCCTTCAGAAAATGACTTTAAAGTTCATAGATTAAAACTGCGAGTACTGAGTACGACATGAACAATTTTCGTATTAGCTACAATCTCTCACTAAATTTTATGATTTTATAATTTTTATCAGTCTGTAATTGACCATACCCACCTATAAGGTCCCCTTCGGAAAATTACTTTAACGCTCATTACTGACTCAAAAATGCTATTACAGCAGTGAAATTCTACGTAAACAAGTTTTGTACTAGCCAAAAACTATTTATCACATTTTATGGGGATCGGTCTATAACTGACCCCACCCTCCATATAAGGTCCCCCTCAGATAGTGACTGTAACGCTCGTTACTGGCTGTAACGCTCAAATGCGACTACAGCGATGAAATTTCACATAAACAAGTTTTGTATGAGTTTATAGTTATAAATATTGGATCAAACAAAATTAATATTTTTAATTCGGAAGAGCACGGTCCATGCTTAAGCCTTTATTAAATTCCCTCTTCCAAATATTTCCCTGATGTTCATAATAATATCGACATATGATTCAACATAGATCGATTATATCAAAGTTTATTTATAAGGATGATTTGATGGTGGGTATATAAGATTCGGCATGGCCGAATATAACACTCTTACTTGTTAAAAGTAAATTTATATGAGTGGCCTCCGGTAGGTTAGTGGTTAGTGTTCTAGTCTGGTAGACCGGAGGTGGTGGGTTCGATTCCCACCTGAGGCACTGGTTAAGGAGCGCACAACAGGCCCGATAGAGGCCTAGGTGTATTTCTTCGGATTTGATGTACATTCATCCTCCTTTCAAACTAACTAACTAACTAACTAACTAAATTTATATGAGGTGGGGTTATTATGGACTGATCCTCATAAAAATTGGTAGAGAGATTTCGATTCCTATAGAACTTATCAGTGTCGTATTTCATCGCTGTACTCGCAGTTTTTAGCAAGTAATGAGCGCTAAAGTAATTTTCTGATGGGGACCTTAAATGGGTGATAGGGTCAATTATGGACCGATCCCCACAAAATTGTGTAGAGAGATGTTAGTTCATACAAAACTAGTTTATGTCGAATTTCATAGATCTACTAGTAGTTTTTAGCCAGTACTGAGTTTTAAAGTCATTTTCTGAAGGGGCCTTATATGGGGAGTAGGTTCAATTATAGACCGATCCTCGTAAAATTTTGTAGAACGATCTTGGTTCATACAAGTCATGTTTATATCGAATTTTATCGCTTTACTCGTTTTTTAAGCCAGTAATGAGCGTTAAAGTAATTTTCTGATGGGGACCTTATATGGGGGTCAATTAAGGCCCGATCCACATAAAATTTGGTTAATATATTTTAACTCGCAAGTAACTTACTTGAGTCGAATTTCATTGATATACTCGTATTTTTAAGCCAGTAATGGGCCTTAAAGTAATTTTCTGATGGGGACCTTATATGGGGGGGTAGCGTCAATTAATGCCTGATCCACATTTGGTAGAGAGATTTTGGCTCGTATAAAACTTATTTCTGTGAAATTTCATCGCTATATTCGTATTTTTAAGCCAGTAATGAGCGTTAAAGTAATTTTATGGATGGGACCTTATATGGGGGGGTAGGGTCAATGATGGACCGATCCACATAAATTCAGATATTGGCTGGCATGAAACTTATGTGTGGAATTTCATCGCTATATTCGTATTTTTAAGACAGTAATCAGCATTTTAGTCATTTTCCAAAGGGGACCTTATATGGGGGTAATGCCAATTGTGGTCTTATGTCAGCCCTAATTCAGAATTTTATTTCGGAAGTCAAACAACTGACTTGTGCGAAATTTTATGGCATTTGATTCATAAACAACGAATTTGTGAATGTTTGAAACTTTTTACACAATATTCCGGGGGGTACATTTGTATGGGGGCTATGTGAAATCGTTGACCGATTTTGCCCATTTTCGATACCAAACATTTCTTATCAATAAGAAATATTTTGGGAATATTTCATCTGATTATCTATTTTTTTTTGTGGACGTTATCGTGCCAAAAACAGTCAGACGGACAGACGGACGGAGATAGCCAGATCGTCTTAGAATTTTACAAGTTCCCAGAATATATATACTTTATGGGGTCTGTGAACAATATTTCGATGTGTTACACACGGAATGACAAAATCATATATCCCGCATCTTTTTTGATGGTGGGTATAACAAATCTTTCTAAAAATTACTTTTTAAAATTTTTTAAAAGGTTTTTCAACTTTTTGAAACTTTTGAACTTTTTATGAAAAGCTTTTTTAAACTTTTTTATGAAAAGCTTTTTCAACTTTCTTTTGAAAGCTTTTTTTTAATTTAAAATAGGCTTTAAAGTTAACAAACATTTTGAATTTAAAAAAATTCTTCTAAGAATTACATTTTAAACATTTTTAAAAAGCTTTTGAACTTTTTTACGAAAAGCTTTTTGAATTTAAAACAAGCTTTAAAGTTTAAAACCCTTTTGAATTTAAAGAAATCTAAAAATTACTTTTAAAAATTTGTAGAAACCTTTTTCAACTTTTTTACGAAAAGCTTTTTGAATTTAAAACAAGCTTTTAAGTTAAAAAAAATCTTTTTGAATTTAAAAAATCCTTTATATTTTTTTTAAATTTTAGTTTTATCTTAGTTTTTAGTTTCAACTTGACATAACTTTTGTTAAACTTTGTTTATAGAAGAGATGAAGTTTTAACAAACTTTTTTTTGTTAATTTGATTGAAAAAAAGTTTCAACAATCTTGTGGAAATATAATATTGAGCTTTTCATTGAAATGAAAAGTTTCATTAAACTTTTTTTGATTGCAAAAAAGCGTTGAATTGAACGATTTCCTTTGAACTTTTTCATTGGAAGTTATTATTTTCTAGTTAGTTTTGATGCTAAATTGTATTTCTTCCACAGTGCCCCTTCCTATGAGGATGCAATGGCTTTAAGTGAAAAATTCTACGATGACACCGAATACATGGAAAACGTGAGCATGTCTAGCGTAGCAACCAATACTAAAACGGAAAATTTTAAACCACGCTATCCCGTCTACTATGATTACGAAACGCCCATTATACCACCCGGTAGTGATGATTCTAATGTTGAATCTGAATAATTAACTAATTCCTATTAATTATACGTTTTTTACTAATATTAACTAAAAAATAACCAAACATTTTTTTTGTTTATACATTTGGAAAAAGTAGTTAGTCCAAACATTAACCAAAACAAAAAAAAAATAATTTGAATATTTATTGAAAATTTTTTATATAAATTAAACAAAACTATTTGGTATGTTAAAATTTTTTTAAAACCAAAATTTTTTATTAAATTTTTTATAACAATTGATGAAAAACAAAAATCTAAAATTGCACGCCTCAAAAAATAAGAAAACAATTAGCATTTTATCTAATAACATAAAAAGCAAAACCAAAATTGTATTTAAGAAAAACTATTTTTTTATAAACACATTTTTCTATAGAATATATTCTAAAATATTTTTCTAATTAAGTGTTAAGTAAGACATATTTTTCTAATTGTAATGCCGTAATATTAATGTTTAACTTTATTTGTTTTTTTTTTCTTCTGTACCACCCCTGTTTACTTTCTTTTACTGTAGAGACCCTTTATGATGCCATACCAACACGTTACCATCAGCAACATCATCATCATTCTATGGTATTGCCAACGACGGATATGTCATCATCTTCGTTAGAATTACATCATGTTAAATCATATAAAAAATTTCAATTACTGCGTTACATAAAGAAATAGTTAAACGATTTTTCTTACATAAATGTTAAAAAAAAAAATAACAGTCCGACAGATAATTTTATGTTTCATATTTAATTTTGTGTATTTTTTTTTTCTTTTCTAGTTAGCAAAAAATTTATATTAAAAATACAAGAAAGTTGAAGAAAAGTAATAAAATATTAATATTATTATGTATAATAAAAGTGCCATTTAATACTTTCTTTGTCCCTTTATTAAACGTGAATTATATTAAAATTTAATAAAAAATAGTTAATAAGAATTTTTCTAAAACAAAAATAATTAACTAAAACTAATGAAACTCGGCTAAGTCGAATTTTTAAACTTTACCAAACTGATTTCTGTGGAATACATATTTGGGCTCTAATAGTCTGACCCTGAAAGCAGCCAGAACCTGCTAACAGTGAGAATACTTACTCTTTACTGATTTTCATAACAACTGTGATCAATTATGGTTAAAATGCATAAAATTTCTGAACCCATTCCATCTTTTCAAACCGAATACATC